>NW_022436942.1:35164066-35222465 GCF_009761245.1 Sapajus apella
TTTTGTTTTGTTTTGTTTTGTTTTGTTTTGTTTGAGACAGAGTTTTGCATTGTTTTAAGACAGTTTTACATTTCCAGGCTGGTGTGCAGTGGCACAATTTCAGCTCACTGCAACCATTGCCTCTCAGATTCAAGTGATTCTCGTGCCTCAGCCTCCCAATTACCTAGGATTACAGATGTGTGCCATCACTCTCAGCTTATTTTTGTATTTTTAGTAGAGATAGGGTTTTACTATATTGGACAGGGTCGTCTTGAACTCCTCACCTCAAGTGATATGCCCACCTCAGCCTCCCAAAGTCCTGGGATTACAGGCGTGAGCCACCGAGCCCGGCAGTGAAATATTTTATGGGACAGACTGTCAGATAAGCCCTGGATTATTTTTAAATCAAAATGAGGTACAAATTAAACTGAATAAAGCTTAGTTTCAATTTACAACTACTAAATAATTAACATGTTCACGCAATAGGCTAGGCACACCTAAATACTGTCTCCCTTACTCCTCCCACCTACCCCAGGAATTAGGCTTTCAAAGAGAGACTAAACGTGAACTTGACACAGAAAATGCCCAACCATAAGCATCTATAGCCTATATTCATACTAGTTTTGCCCATAGTTTACATTAATACTGGTAGTTTGGTGGACAGGCCGTTGGCTGATTTTTCCTTATTATAGGGAGCGGGCATCCTCTAACATCATCAGTTTTATGTAATTCCTAAGCTCATGCCTTTTAATACAGAAGAAGTACTTATTCATGTTCCCTTGGCATTATTTTTATCCACTTAGCCAGGAACAAGGATTGTCTGTGTTTCAAACAGTTTATGTTCAGAGGGAGGAAAAGGAATAAATACTGCCTCACAATTAGCAACATCCAAATATTTATTCACTACAACAAAGAGCACCAACCTTCTGCTTGAATGTTATCTTTTAAAAAGTTTCTATTTATCTACCTGTAAGCATGTTACAAAATTATAAATATTTCAAAGTTCTTTTACCATGGGCTGGCCAGCATCTGAGAACTTCACTTTAATATCTTTCAAGTGCTTCAGAATAGGTTCATCATGTTCCTTCAAATTAAAAAAATTTTAAAAAATGAGTATCTAACATGGCATTTGAGAGCTGTGTTCTGTTACTACACAGATACCAGCTGACGGAGATGTATTTTAAAGTAATTTTGTATAGCAATTATGAACCTTAAGACTTACTCTCCAGGTTATGGCTTATACTAAAGCTAGTTTATACTGCAGTTCTACTGCCACTGGTAGAGAAAAAGTATCCAAATAGACAACTAAATCATTATATAGGACAAAAAATTCAAAATCAAGTCTAAATAAGGCACATTTGCTTTAAAAATGTTTCCTGATTATAACTGCTGCATTTTCCAGCTGCTTGTCCCCTTCCTCCTGCTTGATCCTCTTCTACTTTGCTAAAGTAGAACTGTACTAAGCAGTAATTATGTGGAGATCATTTCTTTTTCTCCATGTAACTTCCAACAAGGACAAGACAGGGCAACATGTACTACTACAACGCACATGCAGTGACTCACTCAAGAAATGCTTAAAGAAGTTCCCAAAGAAGGTGACAACCGTTATGGTTTGCCAGAGAATGTAACCATTGTGAATGAGTTTAACATCTTTATAGTATTCTTAGAAAATGCAAATTTCTCCTGGAAGAATTGTTTCAGATTGAAAAAGGTTGTTTGGGGTGGGGGGATGGGTAGTTGCATTAATTGCAGCTGTAAGATTAACTTTCCTATCATACTTCCATACTAAACTGGTAAAGACCGAAGCCACAGGGTTATGAGAAAACAGCAGTTGATAATGAGCAATTATCAATGGCACCATTTCATTATCTCATTTTTGAAAATAAACTGTAATTTATTTGATTACATTAATCAAAGCTGTAATTTCCCTTCAACAGATATTAGCTGTTTCAAAAGTAAGCAACCATTCTAGAAAGATCAACACTGAGGAGAACAGTCATCATGCCATTTAAACTTCAAAGGTTTACCCTTCAAAGTAAACTGGTACATTTATGAATAAAATTACCTGAACCATATCACTGAGCAAGTCAACATTCTTAAAAACAGTTAACCAAAATTCAGGAATTCCTTTGGGGTCTTCTTTTTCTTCATCCTTTTTCTCATCTTCAATCTTGGCCTTTTCTTTCAATTCCTCCTTGATAAGTGACAGCATACATTATTTAATACATAGATCAGAACTCTTGATAAAGTAGCAAAGGTATAAAAACCAAAAAGCATACAGTCACCAGATTATTACCTTCAAAGTTCTAGTCTACCTGTGTAAACGTGTATAAATACTGCTATTACCCATAACAAACCTTAATCCCATGAAAATGACTGCTACCACACCCCTCTGAAGAGAACCACTAAGATGACCAAGATCTGTAGGAAAAACCCTTTTAGTGAAAAAAAAAAAATTTAACTCACTAAAAATGAAGTCTTAAGCATAGTAAACAAGAAAAGCAATATTAACTTGGTCCAATGCCTCATGCCATGGTGTTCTTAATCAAAATATAATGTTCTCTTTACCAAACAACATAAAATAGCAATGCTAGAGAGGTGGAACACTTAACAGCACTGAATGTGAGTCACAGCTCTGCCATTATTCATTGTGGGAAAGACACTTAAAAGCCTCCATTTCTTCACTTGAAAATGGCAACAATCCTCAGCCTATCATGAAGTTAAAAAAGAAACGCATATAATGAACCTACAAACTAAAAACTATAGGCCGGGTGTGGTGGCTCACGCATGTAATCCCAGCATTTGGAAAGCTAACGAAGGCAGATCACTTAAGGTCAGGATTTCGAGACCAGCCTGACCAACATGATGAAACCTCATCTCTACTAAAAATAACAAAAAATTAACCAGTCATGGTGGTGCACGCCTGTCATCCCAGTTGCAGGGAGGCTGAAGCAGGAGAATTGCTTGAACCCAGGAGGTGGAGATTGCAGTGAGCCGAGATCATGTCACTGCACTCCAGCCTGGACAACAGAGTGAGACTCAAAAAACTATAAAAATAGGCTGAGTACAGTGGCTCAATGGTTCAAGTCCATAATTCCAACACTTTAGGAGTCTGAGGTAGGAAGACTGCTTGAAGCCAGGAGTCCAAGACCAGCCTGGGCAAGAAGACTCTGCCTCTACAAAAAAATGTTGAGATTAAGCTGGGCATGGTAGCATCAGATAGTCCTAGCTACTCAGGAGGCTGAGATGGGAGGATAGCTTAAGCCCAGAAGTTCAAGGCTGCAGTGAGCTATGATCATGCCAGTGCACTCCAGCCTGGGCAAAACCCTATCTCTTAAACCAAAAAACTATAAAATGCAGATGGTGGTGCCACGTTGAATAATAGCTCATCTGCACTATCATTCTTAAAAAAAGAAAAAATATTTCCTAGGTATAAAAATATAACTGATTATGTAATATTGTATTCCATCATTAAATGCTAAAATTTCTGACAAGTCCTAAGATTTCATCATCTAAAAAACACACTAAAATAAAAGATGATACTAACCGAAATCTCATCTTCTTCATCTGGTTTCCATTCACATTCTTCTTCCGTAGGTTCATAAATTGCATTAATAATCTCAAATCGCTAAAATGATTTAAAAAAAGGCTGTATAAAAATATTGGCATCCAAGCTAAAACCAGTGGTTTCTCACTAAGTAGTCTTATAAATTTAACAAATGCATACCATAACCTTGACTGCTATTATTGATAGATCCTCCAAGTGCCACTAATAACAATTTCAATGAGAGTTCTAAAGACCAAGTTCTTCCAAGTCTGTTTATATTTCCAGAATTTGTCTTCTAGAATGATAAATTAAACTAATTAGGAGAAAGCATTACCTTATCAAATAGAGGCTGATAGAGAACAGCATACTTCCTTTCAAGATCGTGAACTTCCTCATAGAATTTGGCTTCTATCTGTGCACATTTAACTTGCAGGTTTTTGAGAGCATTCACTCGTCTTTTAACTACCCTAGGCAGGCTGAAAGGTTAGAAACCAGTTACACAGCATCATAGTGAAATGGAAGTCACAATTCTTTTGTCATACTGAAACTGAAGCATCAGAGTTAGTGAATGACAGGTTTTTTTATCTGAGGCAAAAGACAGATTCAAAGCAAATAAAAACCAAAGAGATATGAATATAGTGAACCACTGGCAATAAAATATTTCAAAAGTAGCAATGAACTAGGTAAATTGATAAAGATGATGCAAATCATACTGCCAACCCTAAATCTTTAACCAAATGTTGGACTTGTCATTGCTGAGGTCATGGCCTAACCATCTTGGTTCTGAGAACAATGATTACTTGGATTTTTCTTTTACATATATCTCACCTATACAAGTTATTAGGAAAAGGAAGGGAGTATATGTGTATTAGGAAAAAGGACAAGATCCCACACACCATTATTTTATTTTAGTCTCCATATTTAATCAGGAATTAGTAATTACATTATTAAATAAGAGTGCAACCTACCATAAAGAGGAGACAAGTATTTTTAAAATAACAGCTTTAGGCTATGTGCTATGGCTCACACCTGTAGTCCCAGCACCTTGGGAAGTCAAGGAGGGTGGACTGCTTGAGCCCAAAAGTTCAAAATGAGCCTGGGCAAAACCCTGTCTCTACAAAAAATACAAAAATTAGCTGGGTGTGATGGTGCATGCCTGTGGTCCCAGCTACCTGGAAGGCTAAGATGATAGGATCACCTGAGCCTGGGATGTTGAAGCTGTATTGAGTGAGATTGCATCACCACTGCACTCCAGCCTGGCTGACAGAATGAGACCGTCTCAAAAATAAATAACAGCTTTGATGAGATAAAATTAATACACCATACAATGCACTGTGAGACACTGTTTTTTTTGGGTTTTTTTTAACTTTTATTTTAGGTTTAGGGTTATATGTGAAGGTTTGCTGTGCAGGTTATTTTATCACCCAGGCATTAAGCCCAGTACCCAATACTTATCTTTTTACTCGTCTCCTTCCTCCCACACTCTGCCTTCAAGTACCTACAGTGTCTGTTGCTTCCTTCTTTGTGTTCGCGAGTTCTCATCATTTAGCTCCTACTTATAAATAAGAATGGGCGGTATTTGGTTCTCTGTTCATGGTTAGTTTGCTAAGGATAATAGCCTCTAGCTTCATCAATGTTCCCACATGATCTCCTTCTTTTTATGGCTGCAGAGTATTACCTGGTGTATATGTATCACATTTTCTGTATTACATCTGTCACTGATGGGCATTTAGGTTGATTTCATGTCTGCTACTGTGAATAGGGGGACTGATTTTTTAAAATTATACACACTAGGTTATGAATCTCCTAAAGAATGATTCAATCTCTCTAACAATAAATGTTCACACTTAAAATGTAACTTCAGGTAAACTATGCAACAGATACAAAATCCAGATTAAAATTTCTTGCCACAAACTTCTGGAAATCAAATAATTCATTAACTTAGCCACTACTTTATTTAAGGCTATCAGAAATAAAAAACAAACACTTAAAGATATCAACTTTCTATTTCTGTTAATTATAAGCAAAAAGCACTATTCTGCCAAGGCAGTGAACTAGCATGGGCTTCTGGCTTTTTTTGCCCCCTCAAAAAGCTATCCCTAACAACTTCAGAACCAAGAATGAAGCAACTACTTCAGGCACATACACACCATAAGCAATTTCAGGTAAGACTGGAGGTTGTGTTTAACTGGTACAGGGTAACTAACAACATAGGGAGGGAATGGCCACAGCAGGCAGCAGTGCAGACAGGCTGGAAGATAGCATTTCTGCAAGAAAGTTTCTTAAGTTCTGCATCTGCCTTGCAACAATCATTGCCTGCCACCTTCACCCTTCACATGAGCCCAATGCCAGGGTTCCTGAAATAACATGAAGAGCTGATGAAAGCTGTAATGGTTCAAAGCCCTCAAACATGCATTTGATCCAATCTAGGAATAATAAATTAGACAACCAAAGGAGACTGGTACCCACCCCTACAAAGCACACCATAAAAATTGCCTGGATTAGCAACAAACTTGGTCTAAGGCAACTAGTGCTACTACTTAGGTTCACCCCGTGCCCTTCTCCGTGTCACAGACCTTCATTTCTCTCTAAAAAACAATCAGGGTCACTGGTATTGCCTAATGTGCCGGAGCTCAAAGGCAAAAATAACTAGACATTTCAAGAGTACAATTTCTATGAAAGAGTCAAATTATCATCTGAAGCAGCATTATTAGACAGAGAATTTAAAGAAGAATGCAAATATAGAGATGAGGAAGATTAACAACATGCAACAAGACCAAGAAATCTAAAACAGAGTGGGAATGTTAAGTAAGAAAAATATAATAACTAAAATAAGCAACAAATAAGAGAAACGGGATAGATTCAACTGAAGATAAAGTCCATGATGTTGAAAAGTTCTACCAGAAGGCAGCATGAAGGACAGATGGAAAATAGAAAAGCTGAGATACGTATGACAAAAGTATCAACAGCTAACAAACAGAGAAGGCGTACAATACTTAATAAATGGGAATGATAAATTTCTCAGAATTAAAGCAATATAAAAATCCTTACTCTGCTTCCTAGATGGGTTAATGAGATTTATGAATATCAAAGACAAAAGAAAATCCTAAAGGTGTCCAGTGAAAAAGAATAACCTTCAAAGAAAAACGAATCAGACTAACAGGCATTAAAAGAAACACTAAAGTACAGAAAAAAAAAAAAATTGTACTTTTTAAGCCTATTTCCTAGCCAAACTATCATTCAGATATAAAAGCAAGACGAAAATTTTATCAGGTATACCAGGCTTTAGGTTTGCCACAGATACTCACTATATATTACTAAAAGCAACTTTTGAGGAAGTTTAAAAAAAAATCCAGGAGATTCTATTTAAGGTATGCGTGTGGTCAAATATCTTGGTAAATTTCTTGCTTTGAAGGGAAAAATAGAGGGCCAGAGAAAGCACATTTGTAAATATAGATATTGGTAAATTTAAGAAACCAATAGGGGCAAATAAACTTAGATATTAGGTTATAAGCTACTACCATATTAACAAAAACCAACACATTAACTTTGGAACCACCAGAAGACGACTTGATCTATCCAATGGGAAGCAGAAAAGAAGGAAGAAAAACTCGAAGTAAAACAAATTAAAAAAACAGAGCAAGACGGCAGCAATACATCCAAAAATACAACTTTTAAGAAATGCAAAGTTAGACTTACTAATAATAAAGAAACAAATATTGAGGCCGGGTGCGGTGGCTCATGCCTGTAATCCCAGTACTCTGGGAGGCCCAGGCAGGTGAATCACCTTAACGCAGGAGTTCAAGACCAGCCTGGGCAACATGGCAAAACCCCGTCTCTACAAAAATATAAAAATTAGCCAGGCACAGTGGTGTGTGCACTCCTCCCAGCTACTTGGGAGTCTGAGGCAGGAGAATTGCTTGAGCCCAAGGCTGAGGCTGCAGCAAGCCATCATTTTGCCACTACACTCCAGCCTGGATGACAAAGCAAGACACTGTATCTAAAAAAATAAAAGCAAACATTGATACTAGAGGAAAACACAAAGACGGAAAAAGACATACTAGGTTAAAGGTTTAAAAAAAAAAAAAAGGCTGGGGGTGATGGCTCATACCTGTATTGCCAGCACTTTGGAAGACCAACGTGGGAATTATCACTTGAGCCCAAGAGTTTAAGACCAGTCTAGGCAACACAGTGAGACTCCATCTCTACAAAAATAATAGCCAGGCATGGTGGTATGTACCTGTGAGTCCCAGCTACTTGGGAGGGAGAGGTGGGACAATCACAGTTAGCCATGATTGTGCCACCACACTCCTGTGTGGGTCATAGAGCAAGACCTTGTCAAAAAAGCTAGTGGTAGTTATTGAAATATCAAACAGAAATTATGGCCAAAAAAAAAAAAAAAGATAAAATACAAAGGAAGACATATATCAGTAAAATGAAACAAGAGAACAAGAAATGCTCTCACAAATATCATACACCTAATATGGCTTCAAAATATTTCAATCTACAAGTGACAGAAAAACTGTCAGGTCAAGCAAACAACGAATAAGCACAAATAGAGAGAAGCTGAAGAATATAATAAGCTTGAGCTATTAATTTCAGCATGCAGATCTTCACAATCAACATTTACAAAAATAAGAGTATTAAGGCCATAAAAAACACAAATGAACAAATAAAAATCAAATAAATTAAGCATTCAATTTTAAAAACTGGAAAGAGTAACATAGAGCAAACCTAAAAAGGAAGTAACATTAATGCCAGAAACCAGACAGCAGCAATAAGAAAAGACAACACAGAAAAGGAAAAGTCAAATTAATATTTTAAGAAATTAATAAGATCAAGACAACTAGCAGAATTAAGATGCAAAATACAGATTATGAAAACCAGATTTTTAAGACTATTATAAACTATGTGCTAATCAATTTTAAAACTAGATAAGTGCATACATGTTTAAAATATAGAACTCCAAAACTGATGTGAGAACTTGAATAAATTAGTATGTTAAAGAAAAAAAAAAAATTCTCCATAACTCCCCAGGACCTCTACTTCCCAAACTCTAAAGGCCCAAAGTTAATTGTTTCAGGAAAGAAAAGTTGTTTCTTTCCTGAAACAACTTGTATTAGATAAGAATTAACTGTTCTTGGGGTAGAATTCTTCTAAAAATTTACTTTGGGCCTTTGGAGTTTGGGAAGTAGAGGTCCTGGGGAGTTTTGGAAAATTTTTTTTCAAAACATACTAATTTATTCAAGTTCTCTCATCAATTTTGGAGTTTAAAAGGAAAGAAAATAAAGAAAAAAAATAAAAGCAGCTCCATTCATTTCATTAGGCAATTGTATTTCTGACTCCAAAAACCAGTTAAATATTACCATTTCCTGAAAGTTTCTTCATGCATGTACATACATGCATGCACACAACACAAGCTTATTTCACTAACAAGTAAGAACCATAAAATTCAATTAATCAACAATGTAACGATAACACATCATGGTTCAATTTACTACAAGAATGCAAGGCTAGTTTGATATCCAAAATCAGTATTTCCAAAACAAAAACATATATTTACTATTTACTTACTATAGGGAAGGGAAAAGTTCAATAGAGCATCTTAATTGATATAGTTAAAAAAAAAAGTTCAGATTAAAAAAACAGTAAATAGGCACTGAATTTAATGGAGATTTTATATTCATTCCCAATATGAATGGAAATAAGACTTAATATAGTAGTGAAAGTGCTGGTAATGTTGTAAAGAAAATTATGTGACATAATGTAATGTGGAAGAACAGAGCTAAAACTGCCATTATTTGCAGATAAAATCTTCTGACAGGGGCCAAAACAGAACGCATTACTACAATAAGTTTAGCAAGGTTACTGGATACAAGAGCAACTTAAAAAAAAAAAAAAAAAGCAACAATCCTCTGTACATCAAGAACAGCCAAACATACAATAAAAAAGATGCTATTCACAACAGCCACACAAAATATACAGAAATTAACTTAACCGACAGACTCTATGAAGATAACTTTGAAACTAAAGACACAGAACATGACCTGAAGAAGTATGTGGATGAGACAATATTTTAAAATGTAATTCTGTCAATCTATAAATCCAATATAATTCCTATCAAAGTTTTAAGGTTTTTTGCTTGTTGATAACCCTGATAAACTTAAACTGTCAAAAATGTGAATGATTGTGTTGGGGGAGAAGTGTAAAAGGATGCAACCTGCCCTGCTAAATATTAAGACGTGCTATAAAGTTATAGTAATCAAGTGTGACAATGACAAGAGACAAAAAGACCACACAACAGAAGAGTGCTGCTCAAAGACAAACACAGATGTTTACAACTTGATATGCAATGAAGGTAGGTGGTACCCTAAATGGGGTAAGAATGGATTGTTTAGTGAATAGTGTTATAAAAACTAGCTCATGTCACTGGAGGAGGACCCCCCCACCAAAATTAAGCCAACCTAGCTCATTAAAAAAGTGAAGCAGAAGAAAAGGGAACTGGAAGCTTATATATAACAAATATAAAAGTAGACTCTAGAGGGATTTAAGACCTAAATATAAAAGGTAAAACTATTCAATAGGAAACGTAGCAGGACCAGGAGGGACTTCTTAAACAGTTTCAAAAGCACAAGCCTTAGGGCAAAGTATTTTACTAAAATAAAACTTGTTTACCAGAGGACTCCATGGATAAAATTAGTAGAAATGACACATTATTTAGAATGCCTAAAAACAGATAAGGCAATAACATTTAGAATACAAAAACTTTTGCAAAGCATTAAAAAAATAGCAATCCCAACAGGAAAATGGGAAAAGGGTACCAATGAGCAACCGAAAAGGCTCACAAGCATTATGAAGAAAAGCTGCTCATTAGGAATCATAAAATACAAATAAGACAAAATGAGTCTGCACCTCTTAGGCTGATTTAAAAATAAAAACAAAAAGACCACAAAGCTGGATGGTACTAATTGTTGGCAGACATAAAGATAAATCCATCTACTTGCACTGGGTATACAGTATTTCTGGAAATCATGCTAGAAGTATAATACTTAAAGCCTTACATACTCTATGTATAAAGTGGCAATCCCACTGCTGAGTACACATCTCAAAGAAATTCTTACACAGTTCCTTTGCAGGACATGCACAAAGATGTCCATCACAATTCATGTTGATAAAGAAGTCCATCATAGGAAAAGCAAATAAAACACCACAGAGAACTCGGCAACATTTAGAAGCTACTAACTATAATTAACATATAGATAGTAACCTGAATGGATCTTAAAATCACAAAGAAAGTTTTTTAAGTGTGTAAGCTGAGTTAAGATATTCATGCTATTATGAATGATTTATGTCACCAGTGAAATAAGAAATCGGTATTTCTTCTAATTCTGTGTACTTCTAACACACCTATAAACAAATCTCAGAAATACTTAAGATCAGTGTACTTCCTATAAACTTGACCCCAAATAAATAAATTTTAAAAGATCAATGTAAACAGGTGGTACTAAGCACAATTTTAAACTTCCAATAATCCTATACTAGATACTAACAGACAACAGGTTTCTACTATTGCCTATCTAAATGCTAGGTGGTCTTAAAAATAGATATGCCTGCAATGTTGATTGATTATAGAAAGATAAATAAGGACCATGGAAAAGGAGAACTTGTACCTTTCAATGTATCCTGTTGGTGTTTCTACCAGACCATCAAGTCTTTCTTGAAGGGCTGCAAGAATCTGAGGATTTTGCATCATCTGAACAGTTAGCTGACGTGCTTTAAAACAAAACAAAACAAAACAAAAGGGCATCGAAAGAAGGATTTTATGAAAATGTATTATGCTTTTTAAATAGGACAATCCAATCTCATGAAGTTTTCCTAACTGGCCCATAAATTGCTGGTATATATAATAAGTAGAGATGGGCAGGGCAAGTTAAAGAGAATGTATTCTAAGAAAACCCAATGTTCAGGAATAATTCAGATTCCTAATGATTTATCTCTAGTCAAGGCATTTCTCAAGGCCACTGCCACAAGTACTAAGAACAATATCCTTTCTCTTCCTAGTATCTTCTGTTTCACCCACCTTGCATTTTTAGGAAGCTCAAGGCTTCATTCAGATGCCTATCATGGCTCTTGACAGTCCTTTGAATGCAGACAACACATATCAGAAAAGCGCAAATATACTGACAGTTTTAGGCCCAGGAGAAAGGCGAAGTTCGTGATTGATGTTTATGTTTAATGCCTGTGTAATGTATTTCTATATGTATGAATAAAGTTAGTAGTTGAGACAGTCAAAGGTTGTAACTGAAGCCAAAACAAAATGTGGTTATCAATAGCTTTTTAAAAACACTCAATCCAAATTTACGCCAATTTATACAAAACAAATTACATTACTAATCTTCTCTTCATCAATACAGTTATTACACAAAGTGCCATTAATAATATTTCAATTATTAGATGATGTATAGCCAGGATAACCAATACAGATTTAAAAATATCTATATTGGTCACTGAGGATACAGTTCTGTATCTGTTAAGAAAATGTTACAAAATGAAAACTGAAGCTATTAATACAAGTTCTGAAGTCTTTTCACAATTAACTTCCATCTGGTTTAAAAATGAAAAGCTGAGTCATCTGGTACCTTAATATTCTTGGCCCAGATCTATAGGACATAACCTAAGCAGTACAATCCCCCACCACCACTCCTTTCAAAAATTATCTGCTAAAATAAATTGATTACCTACACTTAATAAATGGCTTTTTTGCTTGAAGGAGTGGATTTTTAAAAAGACACACACTACATGTTCTCTATATATTAAACACTAAACATACTGTCATAAGCACCACATCAAACCTGAAACATTTCTAAATTCAGACAGAACTCATGGGCAGCTGTTTTACACAGCTACACCAAGTCACTCCAACAGTGGAGGATGCAAAAACAATGACTTCTGACTTGCTGTATCTACACCTACCCTTCCTTTCTCTCTCTATCTCTCTCTCACACACACACTCTCTCTCTCACTTACACACACACACACACACACACACACACACACACACACACACACACACAGAGTTACCAGAGGTATGGACCAGTAGATAAAATGAACAATGAGCAAGAGTCCAAAAAAACAGACTGGCACTTATAACTACCCTCCAGTAGACATGTGCCAGCAATCACTGACTCCTGAAGTAATTTAAAGTAATACCTTTGATTTTTGTCTCTTCACCAGTTTCTTCTTCTTCTACTTCTTCAACATCATCCAAATCTTGATCAAGTTCAGACTGTTCTTTGCTATAACATCACAGTATCACACCAAGGTTCAAATGTACCAATTACCAACAAAAAATTATAGAAAAAATTCATTTTCAAAATTAGCATCTCTTTCAAAGACATAAAATAGGAAATTCAAAAGGTAATTCAGTTTTCTAACTTCATATGTAAACAAATACAAACTGGAAGTTCTTAAACTTTCATTAAAGACATCTGGTCACATTTAAAGTTTATACTTTTCAAGATATAAAAAACTGGTTTTGTAGGTTTTTGAGGGATGTGATGTCAACAAGCATGTGCACTCAACCAAATATCCATTGATTTTACTTTTCCTTCTTAGTAATAACCTCCTTATTTTATATGAGATGGCAACAAACCAAGCTAAAAGTCTACATTTCCTAGCCTACCTTCAGCTAGACTATTTTGGCAGCAAGATAAAAAAGCCGAAGTACTGTATTTCTTTGAGGGAGTATCCTTAACAAGATGGTAGATAGCTGGGGAGCCTTTATCTTAATCCCTCTCCCCCTCCCACTTAGAATACGAGTATGATGGATAGAGCTCCAGCAGCCACACTGGACTGTGAGGCATCCTAGAAAATGAAAGCCACCAGCTAAAGAAAAAGGAATTAGGAAAACAGAAGAATCCTGGACCCCTTATGGCTGTGCAGCAACTGTTATCAGCCTATACTGTCTTTGGACTTTCCTTTTCTTTACTTCATAGTGGATGTGAGAAAGAATAAGGACTTTGGAGTCTAATTCTTGTTTAGAACAAAGCCAAGATGATAGCACCATGAAAGAGATGAAAGAGAAGGTAAAAAGTAGTAAGATAACATCCTTCCCATTTCATCTTAAAAAATCACCAAAAATCTAATTTGTGAACATGGGATTGCATCTAGCATTAGAAAGGAAATTAAGGACTCCTAAATCAATATAAAAGGTCATCGAACAATTCCTGTATGAATATTTTAACACTTGGATTAGAAATTTAGTTGCTTTTGTGCCTAAATAGCATTTGAAAAATTAATTTTCCACAAAGACAAATAATGACTTAATTTTCATACAAATACAGAATAGCTCAATTGTACTCTGCTGGCACAATTTAAGTTCCTGTCAACAAAGGAAAAAAATTCAGTCTTCAGAAATGATACATATTATTTCTGAAAGTCACCCAGGCTGGAGTGCAGTGGCACAATCTCGGCCCACTGCAACCTGGGCCTCCCAAGCTCAAGCAATTCTTGTGCCACAGCCTCCTGAATAGCTGAGACTACAGAAGTATGCCACTGCACCTGGCTAATTTTTGTATTTTTAGTAGAGGTAGGGTTTCACCATGTTGGCCAGGTTGGTCTCGAATTCCTGTCCTCAGGTGATCCTCCCACCTCGGCCTTCCAAAGTTCTAGGATTATTACAGTTGTGGGCCACTGCGCCTAGCCTATTTCTGGAAGAACTGATTTAGTATAAACTTAAAGTGTACACACACAAGGGCCACTGGTTACACATAATTGGAGCAACTCCTCCTCCAGTGTCTTTCATCCTTTATTGAACATCTATATCCAAACGCTTTAAAACAGTTGTCCACAAACTATGTCCACGTGGCCAAATCCAGCCCACCCTATTATCGTAAATAAAATTTTACTGGAACACAGACACACTACATTTATGTATTGTCTGCTTTCACATTACATCAGCAGAGTTGAGTACAGTCATCCCTCCAAGTTTATGGTGGACCCACAGGAAACCACCTACCAAAATCCTGGGATGTTCAAGTCCTTTATATAAAATGACATAGTAATTGCAACTAACCTATGCCTATCCTCCTGTATACTTTAAATCACCTCTAGATTACTTACAATAATACTATATACGATGTAAATATAAATAGTTACATTAGGCTGGACCAGACAAACTGGCTCATGCCTGCAATCCCAACATTCTGGGAGCCAGGGCAAGAGGATCACTTGAGGCCAGGATTTCAAGACCAGCCTGAGTAACACAGAATTCTCTATTAAAAACAAAACAGACAAACAAAAAACAGTAATCGTTGTTATATTCTATTGTTTATTTGTATTTATTATTGTGCTGTTATATTTTATTTTATTTTTTCCCTAATATTTTCTATCTGCAGTTGGTAGAATTCAGATGCAAACTCATGGATGCTGAACTCACAGATACAGAGGGCCAACTGCAGTTAGAGAATCCTATGTGGCCTAGAATGCCTAAAATGTTTACTACCAAGCCTTTTACAGAGAAAGGTTTAATGACTGGTTTTCAAGAACAAGAATCCCCTCTGACTTCTATACTCCCAGGGCTAACAGACATCCAAAATTAAACAATAAGGGAAGAAGGAAATCAAGCTATCATACTAATTTATTGTTTTTAAAGTTTAAAATGAGAGTTTCAAGGTTAAGATGGCCATTGGTACAAACTCAGCTGATCTTAATCCTTCTAAAATCTCCACTAAAATTATAATAAAGGGCTTGTTTGTTTTTTTAGCAGACTAAGGCTGAAACTGAAACAAGAGCAGCAACATTCTGGAAGCTGGAAACCAGACAAGTGATAATTTCATTGAGAGAACTGAAATCTAAGTTGGCAGTGGGGAAAGCTGAGAACCAGCCCAATTACAGTCTTTAAACGGATAAGAGCTGGTGGTACCAGGTTCATTTCTAGAACTAGGGTAAACAGTGGGACAGGAGAAAAAGTGGCTAAAACAAGAAAGTAAAAATTGATAAGCAGCTAAATCATTAGATCTTCTCCCCTACCACAGCAGAAATAGTTCCTTCTTGGGAAAGGATAAAATTCAGAACTTGAACTGGAAGACAACAGACACAGTTAATAGTATCAAAGATATAGGACTGACTATGTATACATTAGAATGCTAAATGCAGGGACTCCTCTACAATTAGAGGAACACTGGAAGCCAGGTCTTTCTTTACCCAGACACTGTTCAACAATGAATCTGACTAACCCAGAAAAATAAACAAACATTCTACAACTGGGGGTTCTAACAAATGCCTACTCTGGTGACCCGACACTGAAATCCCAAATTAACAAGCCTCCTCCCCCTCCAATACTCAAATTTTCTAATCAATTTTCCTTTCTTTAAACATCTCTGAATTATCCTTATATCCCACCCAACCCAATCTTAATGAGCAACCAAGCAAGTACTGCCGTGTATTTTGAGGAAAGCCTCTTAGATTAAGACTAAAACAAACAAGGGAAAGAAAATATAAGAGCAAACAGACTATACAGGTAGAAGAAACATCCAGAGAAAAGACATTACCATTGATGAAACAAGAACAGGATGCTATAAAACTAAAAACAAAAAACAGGAAGAACAAAAGAAGTCTTGGAAACTAAAACAACAGAAATTTTAAAACCCAATACACGAGTTGAAAGATAGTCTTCAGTTCTTCCCAGAGAGAAGAGCAAAGAGACGAAGATGAAAAATAGGACAAAAGATCATTAGAAGACCAATCCAACACACAACATCTAATAGTAGCTCCAGAAAGAGAAAACAGAAATGAGGCAATCGCAAAGTTAAATCAAGAATATCCCTGGAACTAAAAGCCACTGAATAGCTGCACTGAAAGGGTCAACTGCCGAATGTGTAACATTAAGACAAAAAAATAACGTGAAAATTTCAGAACTCTGAAGCCAGATTAGCTTCCAGAAATGTATGTACTGTAAATGTATGTATTTCTCAACTATCACACACAAATGGTTATGGTTAAGAATTGTGATAACTCCAAACTTCAACACAGTAACACTGGAAACAAGGTGACAATGGAGCAGTGCCTTCAAAATTCTGAAGAAAAATGATTCCCATCTTACTATCCTACACCCAAATAAACTATTCAGCATAGAAGCATAACTATCCAGCATAAAAGGTAGATAAGTCATTTTGAGTCATGATATGTCTTAAAATAATTTAACTCCCTTGTACTCTTCCAAGAAGGTACTAACAAAATGAGAAGGCAATGTGAGATATAGCAAACAACAAACCCAAGAGGAGAAACAAGATGAAACCTCGGAAGGTAGTAAAATAGATCCAATGACAGCCATGTCACCAAGGTTAAGCAATCCAAATCAGAAGTGTGACATAGGAGACAATCACTTTACCATTATCACTAAAAATGCCTGCTTCCACTCTTCTGGTTTTTTTTAATGCTGAAGATAGAATGCATAAGAGTGGCCTAAATTCTTATACGTACTTCTTTGTGCTGACCTTGTACTAAAGTTTCCAGCCCTCCCGGTATCATTCGCTGATGCCTACAACAGGACGCCTACAACAGCTATGCATAATCATTTAGCATCCCCTCACTTGCAAGTGCTCTATTTTAACACAGGCTACTGTAAAATTACACAAATACTGTGCACCTCATCCCATTCTTCCTGACCCTAGTTCTATAAAACACCCATTCACAGTAGAATCCTGCCACGTGCCAACTTGCTTAAACCTATGCCTCCCAGGATGCATGACCTTGCCCAATACTTCTCCAGAATAAGTCTTTCTAAAGCCTCAAGAAAGCTGAGGCCAGACTACGACCCAGATAGTCTTTTTTCCTTGTTATTGTGTCTTGCAGCCTTCAACTAACAGTGGTAATGTTGCTTTACTCAGCTAATTTTGTGATCACTATTCAGATTTTCAAAATTAAACACTGATTGAGAATTTATAGGTGGTAAAGTCTAAAGGAAAGCAAAGAAAAGAATTAGCAAAAGTCAGGATAGCGCTTATATGTCTGCAAGGGAAAGGTGCTACTGAGAAGGGGCACACAAGGCTTCTAATAGTAATGTTCCATTTTTAACTTGTCTTAGTATTCCTTAAGCTCTACATATAAATACATTTTATTCACACTTTGGGCATTTGGTACATTACAATGCAAGCAGTAAAATCTTTGGGAAATATATACAATAAAAATGAATTTTGCAAGTATTTATAATCCATTATCATGCTTAGCACTTTCTTAAAAATAAATAGTGGCAAATTGTTTCATATATTTATGACAATATAGAATATTCTATATTTTATCTTGAATACACTGCACTCAACTCTTTGCAAAAGTAGGTACTAAGCATTAGTAACTACATTTTCATAATATATAATTCATGCTACTTGTTGTTAAAACATCACAATACAAAGTGATGCCAAAAATCTCTGAAAAAGAACCAACTCTCTGCCACTTACTTGTCAATGTCTGCCATGTTGTAAGAACTCCAAATATCTACGGAGAGAAACATCAATGTTAAAAAAAAAAGTATATGATTTACTTAAAACCAATAAAAACATATGAAGCCAAAACCCTTTAAATCAATACTATGCTGAAAACTACACCAAGAAATGTCTGTTTCCTTTAAAATACGATCAGTGTTAAGAAGAAAACTCATGGAACATGCAAATTCTTCCTTACCAGTACCAAAAATAATTTTTCATAGGATATTATCTAAAATAAAAAAAGTTACCATTAAGCTTTTAGAATCTGTTGTGTAAAGATTGTAATACCACCATTGGTTAAAAAAAAAATCCAACATTTGCTAGAATCATAGGAAAGGAAAACAGTACAAAAGGGTCTTCATTCATATCTTTTTAACAATCAAAAAGGTCAATTTCTGCTTAAATTTTTTGGCTACGTAGCATCTTAAAACAAAATCCATTTTATATTTAGCAATATTCATTTTTATAATCTGATGCCTACTGTAATCACTATGCCCCTTGATTATCTTTTTAAAAAGACTTCATCCCTGGGTGAAATATCAACCCTTTAGACTATTTCAAAAGCTCTGGGTCCCAATTTTAATGTCAGGTAAGCCTTCCTTATCTCTTCAAATGTATATGTACCTCATGTTAGATAACTGATAACCAGCAACCTCCAACTTCCCCTAGATATGCTGCGGACGTTGTCAAGACTTGTGGTTACCAGACCTGAATAAGTTTACTGTTAGGACTGAACAGAGCATATCCTAAGTTCCTTCTCACTAAGAGATTAGTATGAAGCTGGAGAATACTGCTTTTAGAAAAACAAATCTTATTAAGCAGATGAGTTATATTCAGGCAGAAAAAAAGGCAGAATGCCACAGGTAATCTACAGATTACATAAAAACTAAAGCAAGTTTAGATAGAATCCACATTAAAATCAGGTTTATCTTAGCCAGGCACAGTGGTAGGAGCCTGTGGTCCCAGCTGCGCAAGAGGCAGGAAGATCACTTGAGCACAGGAGTTCAAGGCCTGCCTGGAAATATAAGACCCTATCTCTAAAAAAATAAATAAATAAATACATAAATAAATAAATAGAATCAAGTTACCTGGTAAAAATTAAAATCATAGTACATATTTAACCCACAAAATCCTATAAGATGTGTTTGCTTTCATAGCAACATATCTAATATACCTATGAATGAAGAGTTTTTAAAAATGGAAAAGATCCTGATTTTAGCAGTTAAGTGCTAATATTTTGGGAAAACATTATTACTGATCTAGTCTATCCTTTAGAGTAATTATAAAGAAAATATTTCTTCCTAATGTGTCTAACTCTATAAATATTTTCTATTTGTTATAAATAATTCCTAATAGTACTGATGAATTTTTCTAGTGATGCTGGGTAATGAGTCAGCATTTACAAAATGTTTAACAATTATAAATACTAATCAAAAAGAAAAATATTGAATCTTTGACATCAAAGAAATGCAAGTAGGATACCAGTTTGTCTATTGCATCATCAATAATTTCCTTTTAATACAGGGAAACGTGTGCATATGCATCCTTATTTCTAGCTACTGCTGCTGTATCTTTCTGGAGAGCAATCTGACAACAGGAATATCAAAAGCCTCAAACATGTCCATCTCAGCCAGGCACCATGGCTCACGCCTGCAAACCCAGCACTTTGAGAGGCCGAGGCAGAAGGATCACTTGAGACCAGACGTTCAAGGCAAGCCTTGGCAACACAGTGAGACTCTGTCTCTTAAAAAAATTAAAAAAAAAAACAATCAAAAAAATAAAATATGTCCACTTCCAGACTTATTCACTTATGAGATCTACCATAAAAAAATTATAAAGAATCTTATGCCTTTGCTTTCTATGTTCACCTAGAAGTTTCCTCCACAGATCTGAACAAGTCCCGCACATCCTTTGGCTCTCAGTTCAAAGTTTCATTCCTCAGAAATGCTTTCTCCAACCTATATATTCTGGTTAAGTAAGATTTATTGGTACACACACTCCTATAAAGGTTTCTTTCTCTCCAAAATAAGATGTCAGTCTATAATTATAGATTAGTGTGATTTATATAAATTTATATAATTTATATAAATTATAAATTAGTCTGTTCCAACTGATAAGATTCATGATTACAGGAATTAAATCTGATCTTGCCAATTATAGCATTGTATTCTTTGGGGTAATACACAAAGCTTATTATAAACTTAGTACTATCATGGAATATGCATAAAATGGAATGCTTTGCAGTCACAAATAAAACAGACCTGAGTTGCTATGAAAGAACACCAAAGCAAGGCATAGGATGTAGGCCAAAATCCCATTTGGATCACTCATATATGTACATACTTTAACGTAAATAAAATCCTTCTGAAAACACACACCAAAAACCTAACAGGAGTAACCTAATGAGATAGAAGGGACTGGGGGTAATGAGAACATATATTCCATTCACCATTACAGTCATGTGTGGATTAAACATAGGAGTATGTTCTGAGAAACGTGTCTTTAGATGATTTTGTTATTGTTCAAACATCAGAGTGTACTTACACAAACCTAGATGGTATAGCCTACTAGGCACCTAGACTATGATATGGATTATTGCTCCCAGGCTACAAACCTATATAGCATGTGACTGTACTGAATACTGTAGGCAACTTCAATATGATGGCTAAGTAGTTATGCATATGAACACAGAAAAGGTACAATAAAAACAAGGTATCATGCTTTCCCCTGTTTAATTTTAAAAAAAAAAGGAATTATAATCTTATGGAATCATTGTCACATACGCACATGGTCCATCTTTGACTAGAAATGTCATTATGTGCATGACTGCATTTGGTTTTCCAAAACACACACTTATACAATAATTTCCAATACAAATTTATTCTGAAATTTGCTGGGTTTAATATATAGTGTCTAGTAAACACAGCAATTGTCAAAAATAGAAGCAAAAAAACCCCAAAACTTCCAAATTTAAATTTTATAACTTTTTACTTTTTTGAGACAGTCTTGCTCTGTTGCCTAGGCTGCAGTACAGTGGTGTGACCTCGGCTCACTGCAACCTCCACCTCCCGGGTTCAAGTGACTCTCCTGCCTCAGCTTCCCCAGCAGCTGGGACTATAGGCGCATGCCATCACGCCCAACTAATTTTTTGTATTTTTAGTAGAGACGGGGTTTCACTATGTTAGTCGGGATGGTCCCAAACTCCTGATCTCAAGTGATTCGCCCGCCTCGGCCTCCCCAAGTGCTAGGATTACAGGTGTGAGCGACCACACCTGGCCCTTTTATAACATTTTAATGTGTTTGCAGAAGAATGGCTACATTGCTAACCTCAATGTCCATTTGCAGCGTTATATTTATAGTTTAAACTCTTAAAATGAAACTTCATCTTTAGTAGAGGATCCAAGACAGATAATTTAGAGAACATTAACAGGAGGCATTTACTCCTCCAGAGAAGGCTGCTCAAACCTGCCTATTCTGGATAAATTATATCTCTTGGTTGTAAGGCAGATCTAATTTTCTAGTCAGTTGTGATCATTTGGGCTGACATCAACTTTGTAGCAATCTACAAATTCAGGTAAACAACTTCTGGCTCTATTTCATCATCTATATGAAGCAGAAAAACACCTGAGGAAGTGGGACCCCAAAATCTGCATTCTAAACCAGAAACTCAGTTTCTGAGAGGTGGTTCTCAGAGAGTTAGATCACATTGAGAACATAAGTTTAAGTTAATATCCATATTAATTTTTTATTGCAGTTGACATTAAATGAAATCAGTGAGAATCTTATTTGTTAGACAATAAATTGCATTCCAAGTTCTCTGTGAAAAACTTTCATTCCTGAGAGCAACAAACTAGATTACACAGGTCAATCCTACCAATGAAAAATATGGGCAAGCACAGTGCTCACACCTGTAATCCTAGCACTGTCGAGGCCAAGGCGGGCGAATTGCGTGAGCTTAGGCGTTCGAGACCAGCTTGGGCAACATGGTAAAACCCAGTCTCCATTAAAATACAAAAAAATTAGCTGTGCATGGTGGCGTACACCTGTAGTCCCAGCTACTTGGGAGGCTGAGGCAGAATTGCTTGAACCTGGGAAGCAGAGGTTGCAGTGAATCGAGATCATGCCACTGCACTCCAGCCTGGGTGACAGTAAGACCCTATCTCACATAAATAAATAAATAAAATAAAATAAAATCTTAAAAGCACTGAAATGCTAACAAGATAGTAAGGAATTACCAGTCCAAAACTGAGGGTAAAACAGGAAGCAGAAGGCACTTTTGCACTGAGGTCAATTGCCAATTACAAGCAATGTGAACTTTGGTTTTAACCAAAGTTAAAATCCTGGGCCTGTCCAAGGTGGGTATCTTTACAGTAACCCTCCCAAATTAAGCAGGAACTCCAAGGTGCTATATTCCTCAAGAATAAATTCATTCTCTTGGACAAAAAGCCCAAATTTTCCTCATCTGTATTGCCCTCCAAACTCCAAGCTATGTACTTAAAGTGATCTGTCCCTGGTATAGTCAGATTATCTGCATATCCAAATATAAATGAAAGCTTCCTTCTAGACCTCAAAAAATTCAGACAAGTAATGTTCACAGCCAACAGGAGAAACAGAAAAGAATACAACAGAAACCAACCTACACAAAGACAAACATTGTCCAACAGGCTATAAACAAATATATACCTACAGAAAAAGTAAGCTGAGTTGTCTTTGATCTCAGCTTGAAAATACACTATCTGCAAGGAAGTCATCAATCTCATAAAGACTTTATACAAGTTCTAGGAGCAGGAGAATAGGACAGAATATTTGAAGAAATTAACATCCAAGATTTTTCCATAAGTGATGAAAGACACCAATCCACAGATTCAGGTAGCCTTACAAATTAAAACCATAAAATAAAGAATCCATATATATGTATTTATCCAGCTCAGGATTTTTCATATGTATAAAAATTATAGGTATCATATATATAAATTATATATATTAAAAATCAGTATAATTTTTATATATCAGTAAAAAGGCAAGATAACAAAAACAAATTCACCTCAAAAGCACACACAGAAAAGGTAGATTAACTTAAAAGGTAGAAAAGACTGACAGCTGTCTTCTCTTCAGTAAGACACCAAAAGACAACAGAATATGTTGAAAAGAATTCAGTATGTTGAAAAGAACTAACAATCTTAGAATACTATCCCCAACCAAAACATTTCCTAAGAATGAAGGTGAGGCCATATGCGGTGGCTCACACCTACAGTCTCAGCACTTTGAAAGGCTGGGGCAGGAGGATCACTTGAGGCCAGGAGTTCAAGACCAGCCTGGGCAACATAGATCAGCTCCACAAAAAAATTAAAATGCTTGCTGTAGGTAGACCTAGCTACTCAGGAGACTGAGGCCAGGAATTTGAGGTTACAGTGAGCTATGATTGTTACCACCACACTTCAACCTATCTCCTTAAAAAAAAAAAAAAGTGTAACATAAAGACATTTTCAGAATAAAACACTAACCAAAGGTAATATCACTCTATTAATATCAGGAAAAAAAAGATTTCAAGGAAAAACATTACTGAGATAAAGAGGTCACTTCATAATAAAAGGTTCACCTATATATGGTATGTATAAGATCTCAAAAGAAAAAACTGACCCTAAAAACATACTTGAAGGCTATTTTTTTTTTTTTTTTTTTTTTTTTTTGTGACAGGGCCTTGCTCTGTTGCCCAGGCTATAGTGCAGTGGCATCATCACAGCTCACTGCAGCCTTGATCTCACAGGCTCAAGTGATTCTCTCACCTCAGCCTCCTGAGTAGCTGGGACTACAGGTGTGCACCACCCCACTCAGCTAATTGTTTTAATTCTTTTTAAAAGACAGAGTGTCTCAATATGTTGCCTAGGCTGGTCTGGAACTCTTGGGCTCAAGCAATCCTCCCGCCTTGGCCTCCCAAAGTGCTGGGATTACAGGTGACAGCCACCACACCTGATCTCCTGAATGCAAATCCTCCTTCCTAAAACAAACTAAAAACAAAACCTTCCACTGAAGATGGGAGACGATTGACTGAACTGATTGGATATATAGGGCAGACATAATGCTAAGAAATCGTTACCCAACTACAGTCACATAACATTTCAGTCAACAAAGCATTGCATGTACAACGGTAGTCCCACAAAATTATAATGGAGCTGAAACATTCCTACTGCCTAGTAATGTCACAGCTCAATTCATTATTAATGTTTGTGGTGATGGTGGTATAAACAAACCTACTGCACAGTCATATAAAAGTATGGCACATGCAATTATGTACAGTACATGAGACTTGATAAGGATAATAAACAACTTATTGGCTTATTTACTATACTATGCTTTTTGTCATTAGAGTCCACTCCAACTCATTAAAAAAAAAGTTAAAACTGCCTAACACAGCAACATGCCACACCAGTTTGTAGCCTAGGAACAACAGGCTATGCCATATAGCCTATGTATGTAGTAGGCTGTACCATCTAGGTTTGTGCAAGTACATTTCTATGACATTCACAAAAGGATGAAATGGCCTCATGATGCATTTCTCAGAACATATCCCCATCATTAGCCAAGCATAACTGTATATATAAACAAATTCTATGTTGGAAGAAGACTTCATGACCATAACTGCTACATGGCTTTTCCCTAGAGCACACTGGGATACAAGGAGGAGTGCTTCTGAATTCTATGCTGCTATAGTGTATTTGTCCCCTCCAAAACTCATGTTGAAATTTGAGCCTGTATGTGACAGCACTGAGGTGGGGTCTTTAAGAAGTGATTGGATCATGAGGGCTCTTCCCTCACAAAGGAATTAATCCATTCACAGATTAATGTATTTCTTTATAAATTACCCAGTTTCCCACCAGGGTAACTGGAGATCTGAGCTACTTTGTTAGCATGCTCAGCCCCCTCCCTATGTGATACCCTGTGCTGCCTTGGGAACCTTCAGAGTCCCCACAAGCAAAGTTCTCACATGTAGTCCTTCAATCTTGGATTTCTCAGCCTCTACAACTGCAAGAAATAAATTCTTTTTAATCAATTACCCCGTTTCAGGTATTCTAAGCAACGGAAAATGGACTAATATGCTGATTTAAAGCAGAACAGTGAAAGTCAACTTTCTTTCAAAGCCAGGGTAAAAATTATCTCATCATAAGTTATCACTGCTCATGTACGTAACCATGGAGAGGTTATTACCATTCTGTACCTATTTCCCTGTTAAAATGTTGAAGCTATCTGTCTCTAAGTACATTAAATGAACTAATAGTACACACAGAATTTAAAGTAACACCTGAATAATCACTAAGTGCTATTACATTATTTACCCATTATGCTCTTCTGCACCCTCTTTAGAAAATAGTTCCAAGGCCAAAATTGCAACTCTAGACAGGTGTGGTGGCTCACACCTCTCAACTCAGCACTTTGGAAGGACAAGGCAAGAAGATTGCTTGAGGCCAGGCATTTAAGACCAGCCAGGGCAACATGGTAAGAGCCTGTCTCCACAAGGAAAAAATATATATAAAACCCTGTTTCCCAATAAAAATCAAAATGTACAAAACTTCTGAATAGGTAAAAATGTATACAAATATTTAGGAAGTAAAAGGCAGAGTTGGTAACCAAATGTATAAAAGCCACTTTCTACAGCAAGCCCAGTAATATACTCTAATGTTCTGCAGTCATTGTGTTAAATAAAGGACTTAAGCATGGATAGGTGTAAAGCAACAACTCTCTCCTTCTAACCTCTACACTGCCCAAAAACTTATTTAGATGAAATTAGCTTGAAATGGAACTTAAAGTCATCAATCATAACAGGTTCCTTTGTGTAAACGTTGTATTACTCTATGCCCCCCTTTACCCTTTTCTTCCTTCACAGCCCTCATCACAATTTAACATTTCATATCTAAGCAACCAATTTGCCTCTTTTGCTCATGATACCTGACACATGTCCATACAGGTGCTAGTTACTCAAATAAACTGAGAACACAAGTAATTACGGGTCTGATTAAACTTTAAGATCTGAATACACTGATCATTAATATGTTAATATTGATGAGGATTCATCTGCTCTAATCCTGTTTTAAATTTACAACAAGAGTGAATAAAATACTGTATTTGACATCTTCAGACCTTTGAAGTCCAACAGATATTTCTTCTTTAGCCCCTTCTCCTACAGAAAGACCCTGTGTCTTGACCATATTTTGAGAAATTTAGAATCAATTTAGTCACCAGGAGCTAACAGAGGCAAGGTTGAATAAAGTGAGGGATGGCATTTTGGACTACATTAGTTATGGTACAGGTGTTCTTTTCAAAAATTTCATTAAAGGCCAAGCACAGTCATTTGCCACATTCAGTATTAGCTTTATAATTCTGAAAAATTAATGGGCCTAATATAAAAATAGGTATTTTGTAGTAGATTTAGATTTTCAAATTGGTAGAGTGAAAACTTTTAAATTTCTATTCATTAAATAAACAATGCTGACCTGGAAGGAGAATCTATGAGTCAAGGTTTTATGACAGAAGATGTCCAAGTCCACCTACTAAGGTTTAGTTCCATATATTCTCCAAAGGACAGTATTCTTAGAACTATAGTTTAGGTTTAGGCCATTTATTTAAACTTGGGCAACTTCAAACAAGCTTGAAATACGAGAGTCCCTTGAAGATAACTAAAATTCACTTATTTCTCGTTGATTTTTAAATGGTACCCTATACATGAAAGGTTTTCCCTTTGTTCAATCAAAGGTAATGTGTATTAGCTCCAAACTAAGAATAGGAGTATTAATTTAAAAGAACCAAAAAAAAGAGGACCCAGATACTCCTTTCCAAAGATGTTTTGAATCCATCTATTTTCAAAAAGCCAAATTTCTTTTTACAGCTCTTCTGAAACCAGGCAAGCAGTGTAAATTTAAAAATGCAGCCGTGAGATACCTTAAAATATAGTGGTGAGATTTTAAAATGTAGTTGTTTGAAAACTAACTTATCACCAGTGACCGTCTAAAATAGGGGCCCCTTGAGGACATCCTGTGCCTGGTTCCTCCGTTTTGTACTTTAAAGTCCAGCCTTCCCAGATAGGACCTCAGTCGCAGCCTTCCTACACTGCCATCCCCGAAATTTTAGGGGAGTGAGGTTCATTGACAAGGTCGAAGGCTACAAACTTGGCTAAGTTTATACTCATTCCATCCATCTTAAAAAGAAAACAGTTAAGTATCTTATTCTAGTCACTTCAATAAAGGAAGTAATTTGTAAGAAAGCCAAGAACAATTAAAGCTATAAAGGACCAAACTTTTTATTTTCATCTAAGAACCGTTTGCAGGGGTGGTTCGATCTTCTGCTTCCCTGGGCCACGCTAGAACTGTCTTAGGCCACACGTAAAACACACTAACTAGCTGATGAGCTTTAAAAAAAAAAAAAAAGAAAGAAAGAAAGAAAAAAGAAAAGAAAAGAAAGAAAGGAAGGAAGGAAGGAGAGAGAGAGAGAGTGAGAATGCTTCAAGGCTTAGCTCCTTTCAGAAAAAAAAAAAGAAAATCTCAAAAAAAAAAAAAAAAACCCTCATGTTTTAAGAAAGCTTATGAATTTGTGTTGGGCCACATTTAAAGCCGTCCTGGGCCGCGGTTGGACAAGCTTGGTTTAGGAGTTTAACTCGATTAGGATCAATACTCCCCAAAGAAAAAGCCCTGATGAAGACACCCATCTAAGTCTACTTAGGATACACAATTACAAGTTTTTGCTACTAACAGTTAACATAAGCGCTATACACGTGTTAACTTTTTAAAGCACTAGCAGCGGAGGCCCTTGCTCACCATCAGCTAACATCCACTCTCTCCTCGGGTACCAATAAAAAGATCAAGACCAAAGAGAAGCAGGGAAGAGTTTGAAACCCAGGGACACGGCTTACTAGCTCACTCTTCCTTTTCACATTCCACTGTCTCTGCAACTTTCAAAGTAAGGTTAGCCCGAGGGCAAGGGTCTCCAACCAGGCCCAGCCGGCGGCCACGCAGCGCATTCCCACGTGTGGATGGAAGCCGCCGGGGGTTTCCCCTCCCCGCGTGGCCGCCCCCAGTGGGCGGAGAGCCCGGGAGCTTCGCAGCCTCCCCCGCCCCCTCCCCGCCTCCGGGCCTTGTCCCTCCGCAACCCCTCCCTCCCGTCGGAATTCGCAGCCTCCGCCGTTCTTTTCATCTCCCAGCGGCCTCCCTCCCCGTATTATTTTTTAGGGAAAAGCAGGGGGGCGTCGAAGAGGCAGCCAGCTCTGTACTCGGCCCGGCCAGTACGCCGGGGGCCTCCCGATCCCTCGCGGCGCGGCCCACTCTCAGAGCACCCGGGCGTAGCCGCGGCCTCGCTCCGGTCCACGCGGAAAAGACGGTGGGGCTCAGAGAACTTCAGGCCGCGCCGACCCCCACGTCGCTTCAGCCATCCGGGACAAAAGCGCTGATCGGCCCTGGGGCGGCAGGGTCGGGACTCCGCGGTCCACTCCGACCTCACTGGACAACCCCAGAGGCCTCAGGCGGCCAGCGGCCCCGACTCCAGGCTCCCAGTCCCTCCATCCCTCCGGCCCTCCCATTTGCGCAGGCCGCCCAGCCAACTCCACGTTCCCCCATCCCTTCCAGGCCCCTATCCGTTACCGGCGGCTAGTATGGGGAGCCAGGCGGCCGGAGCTGCGCAGGCAGTGACTCAGGGCAGCAGCGGCGGCGGGAGGAGCAGGAGGCGGCGGGAGGAGCAGGAGGCGGCGCCGCGAGCAGATGGCGCTAAAAAAGACCCAAGAGCCCGCCGCTTGCGCTCATATACAATTAGCGTCAGCACGTAGGGCCCTCTCGCCGCCCTCCCCCGGCCTCGTCGTCTCCCAGCAACGCCAGCGAGAGGCGGGTCCAGGCCGGGTTGCCTAGCAACTGAACCGTCCTTCTTCCCGGGCGACCTCCATACCCCAGCTGAAGGCTCCTGCCGCCCCGAGGCTCAGGCGCCGCGGCTGGGCTCCCTAGTTCCCTCCGGTGTGTAACCTCCTCTGCTAAGCATCCCACCGTCTCATTTCTACCCGCTGAGCCGGAAAGGAAATCTCATTCCCATCAGTTGTGGGGAAGGCCTGACCCGGGTGCCCGGCGCCGGGCCTGGCCCACCCCCTTCGGGGTGCTGCGGCGAGCGCGGACGGCGGGCGCCAGTTGCCTGGTCCCTCGCTCGCCGCAGCCAAGGCGCCGGGCCCTCCTCGTCAGAGCCTAATTCCAGCAACACGCCGGCCCCCGGTAACCATTTTACCTCCCTGCTTAAGAAAAACAGTTCTTTCCTCTAGACTGCTTCGGCGGCCGCTTCTGCCGGTTTTGCTTCTCCTGTGCCAGCGGGTCTCCGCGCCTTTAGAGGGTGCTCGTCATCCCTACCCCCACCCCCACATCCTTTTACCTGACACTCTGTCTCCTCAGTTCGGCTTCAGTTCATTTGACGGATGAAAATGGCATATTTGTGCATTCTCTGGATGTGTTATAATGAGGACACTCAGTATGTCCGTTGTTTCATCTTTCTGAAAAAGGTAAATCCCATTAAATCCTCTGGTTTGTGAAACCTCATAGCTAATTTTCAAGGGATGATAAATTGACTAACTCAAAAAGTTGTTCTCAAAGTGTGGTCTGAGGGTCCCCAGACCCTTTCAAGGGGAAGGCCAAAACTATTTCCATGTTAATGTCAAGACTGCCTTTTGCATTCTCATTCTCTCAACAAGTGTGCAGTGGGGTTTTCCGGAGGCTACATGACATGTGATAAGGAAACAGACTGAAAATAGAAGCAGATAGGAGAATCCAGTCATCTGCAGTTAAACCAGATGTTAAAGAGATTTGCAAAAACTCGATTTGGGGGCAAGAGGGGTAGTTATTTTTCATATAAAAATTATCTTAACATTTGATTGCTTTTTTTGTTGTTGTTGTTGTTGTTTTCTTTTCTTTTTTTTTTTTTTTTGAGACAGAGTTTCACTCTTGTTGCCCAGGCTGAAGTGCAATGGCGCGATCTCGACTCACTGCAACTTCTGCCTCTTGGGTTCAAGCGATTCTCTTGCCTCAGCCTCCCAAGTAGCTGGGATTACAGGCACCCGTCACCACGGTAAAAATACAAATTTTTAATACAAAAATGTATTGGGCTGGTCTTGAACTGCTGACCTCAGGTGATCCACCTGCCTTGACCTCCCAAAATGCTGGGATTACAGGCATGAGCCAACGCTCCCCGCCAATTTCTCAGTTTTAATTTCTAACATAAATATCAGTGTCAATAATCCACATAAATGTTCTTTGGGGGCGGGATTAGAGGTGTGAGCCACCGAGCCCAGCCAATTTCTCAATTTTAGTTTCTAACATAAATATCAGTATTAATAATGCACATAAAAGTTCTTTGGGGTCTTCAATTTTTAAAGGAGTGTAAAGGAATCCTAAGACCAAGAAGTTTAAGAACCTCTAAATCTTGCATTTTTTAACTTCAAACTGTCTAGAATCCTCTGTTTTAATCCACACATTTAGCAACTGTATCTTACATTTTAGGGGAGACAGTGTTTTCTTTGGCCCTCCAGAACCTCATTGACATTGCCTTTCCCACTCTACACTGCAGATACCTCTGTTTATTCATTCATTTTCGTTTTTCATATGTGATTCTTTTGTTGTTCTCAGCCTATTCCTATACACCCTCCTCAACACTGATGTAATGCTAACAAGGAGTATAATAGCAACAATAATGAATCTTCAGGAAGAACCCACTATACATAAACAATGTAGACCAGTGCTCAGTTTGAACATAAATTTGACACACGTTAATTTCAATAAGAACTTCAGGAATGTTGCATTCTAATCAAAGCTATATGTACAATGCAAAGTAATTAGCATATTAAAATGAACTACTTAACTTTCACTTTCTTTCCATAAATGTTTATGGTAGCAGAATTTCTAAGACAAAATTGAGAATTTAGTTTTTGTGATGGTTTTTATCCTACACCAGGAACCTCAACCATTTTCATCACTTCAGGCACTAAGGCTCTGGATTTTTTAGGTTTCACCCCTGCCACTACCCCCTGACCCCTATAACTTAGGGCTTATCATTGCCAGTACATATGCTCTTTCCCCCTCTTCTTTTTTTAGTGTATCCTAGCCAATCTAAGAAACTAAACAATGAAAAATTGCTAATAATGTATGCATTTGTAATACAGTCTTTTGAACCAGTTTGTAAATCTAAGTCTTTGCCGTTAGAGTCCAGGGAAGGCCAGACATTTATGCATTCATTCAATAAATATTTATGTTAGGGACAACTTCAGAAATACAGCATTTAGTAAGAAAGACAAAGTTCTTGATTTTATTGAAGTTATGGTGTAGTGAGGTGAGGTAAATGATTAGTAATAAAATAATTTTACTAGTAAAGTATTTTATTAGTAATAAAATGTTACTAATAAAATTATTAGTAATAAAACAATTTCACTTATCAATAGTAAATAATTGGTAAGTGAAAGCTATAAAGAAAAGAAAATGAGAAAAGGGATAGAAGGTGACTGACCTGAAGATACCTTTGAGCTTTTCTCCTTTTTTTTTTTTTTTTTTTTTCAGACAGAGTCTCACTCTGTTGCCCAGGCTGGAGCACAGTGGTGCTATCTCAGCTCACTGCAACCTCCACCTCCTGGTTTCAAGCGATTCTCCTGCCTCAGCCTCCAGATTAGCTGGGACTACAGGCATGTGCCACCACTCCTGGCTAATTTTTCTGTATTTTTAGTAGAGATAGGGTTTCACCATGTTGGTCAGGCTGGTCTCAAGCTCCTGACCTCAAATGATCCACCTGCCTCAGCCTCCCAAAGTTTTGGGATTACAGGTGTGAGCCACCCAACCCAGCCACCTTTGAACTTTTCACATTTTCCTCTCTTATATTCCAAAATCATACAATATAGTTAACTCGTCTAATTTAATTGCAATAGATGGTGACCCTGTCACTGATCTTGGACCATGCCAAACTTTCTGTTGCAGCATCTTTTCTCGTGCTCCCTTTGGCAGCGCATATGCTAAAATGAAAGGTCCTTTTTTCTCTATCTCCCATGATTTTCATTTGATAGGTTTTTATAGCAGTGTAGCCTAGAGGCTTAGAGGTGTGGCTTTGGAGTCAGCCTGTTCTGTCCCCATTCTACTACCTAATGACTGTGCAACTTTGGATAAGTCACTTAGCCATCCTATGTTTCAGTTTTCACATCTGTAAAATGAGGACAATAAGTATGTACTCCTCATAGGGCTGCTGTGAAACTTAAAAAAAAAATTTTTTTTTTAATCAAGAGGGGGTCTCGCTGTATTGTCCAGGCTACTCTAACTCCTAGACTCAAGAGATCCTCCCACTTCAGTCTCCCAAGGTGCTGGGTGTGAGCCACCTTGCCCAGCTGTGAAACTTTTGGAGATAGAGTCTCACTCTGTCACCCAGGCTGAGGTGCAGTGATGCAATCTCAGCTCACTGCAACCTCTGCCTCCTTGGTTCAAGCAATTCTAGTGCCTCAGCTGCCCAAGTAGCTAAGACTGCAGGTGTGCATCACCACAGCCCCCTAATTTTTTGTGTTTTACTAGAGATGGTGTTTCACGATGTAGCGCAGGCTGGTCTCTTGCTCCTGAACTCAGACAGTGCACCACTTGGCCTGCCACAGTGCTAGGATTACAGTTATGAGCTGCTGTACCTGGCCCAGCTGTGAAACTTTAACACATTTAAGTTGCTTAACACAATGCCCGATGTATATAGTGAATGTTGAATAAAAGATAACCATTTTTAACCTTCACCGAAGTTTTGTTTTTGTTTTATTCAAAGGTTTAAGGAACTACCCTGAAGTCTTCTGATAGTATCTGACACTTTTTGTGAAATATTTTATTAAAAGCTATCTAGTCACAACTTTTAAAAGACATTTTCCTAAGCTGAAGTAATCCACACCACAATTACCACAAAAATATTATAGTCAACATTTCTCAATATTGGATAAGAACTATAGAGATCAAAAAGTAAGCTGATGACAAAGAAGATATTTTAACTGTGCTTGTGTCTGTATTTCAGCCCCTGTGTCGTAGAAAAAAAGCATAGGTTTTAACATCAGACAGGTATAGGCTCCTTCCAACAATTTGTGTCCTTGCAAAAAGTACCTACCCACTCTGATCTTCAATTTTCCCTATGTGAAAAATGCACTAATAATTATAATAAAACCTGTCTCTTTATTTGCATGAAATAGAGAAATGCATGGAAGTTCCCAGAGCAACGACTTGTGCTTTAGTATTCAATATTTTCTTCCCACTGAATTAATCTGTAGGTAAAACCTCTAAGGTAGCTAATAATAGTTATCATCTAAAAACTGCTCAAGATACATTTAAATCACAGTTATCTTAGTTTCAGATCTGGATTGTTTTATTTTTTTCTACTTTTCCCCAAATTAATTTATAACTGCAATGTAAAGTGGAAAATTATGGACAAGATGCCTTAAATTTTTCTCTCTACATCCAAAAAAAAAAAAAGATTAATGGTTTTTTTGTTTAAAAAAAAACTTTCTTTTTTTTTTCCAGGCACAGTTTTGCTCTTGTTGCCCAGCGGGAGTGCAATGGCGCCATCTCAGCTCAGCGCAACCTCCACCACCCAGGTTCAAGCTATTCTGCCTCAGCCTCCCGAGTAGCTAGGATTACAGGCATGCGCCACCAAGCCCAGCTAATTTTGAATTTTCAGTAGAGATGGGGTTTCTCCGTGTTGGTCAGGCTGATGTCAAACTCCCGGCCTCAGGTGATCCGCCCACCTCGACCTCCCAAAGTGCTGGGATTACAGGTGTGAGCCACTGCGCACAGCTTTTTTTTTTTTTTTTTTTTTTTTTTTTGAGACAGGGTCTCACTCTGTCACCCACGCTGGAGTGCAGTGGTACAACCACAGCTTGGCCTCCCTGTCTTAAGTAATCCTCCCACTTCAGCCTCTCAGGTAGCTGGGACTACAGATGCATGCCACCATGCCTGGCTAATTTTTTTATTTTGGGGGATCTCACTATGTTGCCTGGGCTGCTCTGCAACTCCTGTGCTCAAGCAGTCCTCTCACCTGAGCCTCCCAAAATCCTCGGATTATAGGCATGAGCCACTATGCCTGCCTTGTTTAAGAATATCTTTATTTTGTTGTCATTACTTAAGTGAATTTTTCATTGAAATGATTATAGCTTCACATGAAGTTCTGAGAAATAACACAGGGAGATTCATGAAAACTTTCTCCAGTTTACCGTAATGGTAACAATCTATGAGCCTACTTAGATTTTCCCAGTTTCACTTGGATCCATTTGTGTGTTTATGGTTTAGTTCTATACAATATTATCATGTTTGGGTTTTTGTACCTATCACCACTGTAAAGATACAGATCAGCTATATCACCCCAAGGCTCTCTTCTGTTGCCTTTTTATTCATTCGTTTATTTTTAAATTTTAATTCTTTTTCCTAGACAGGATTATTGCATTGTATGTTGACCTTTTATTATGATTGGGATTTTTGTTTTGTTTTGTTTTATATGCCAAATAATGTTCTACATTCCCAGGTTTTATCTTATTTTGTTTCTCACACATAGACCACTTAGGCAGAAAATATACCATTGTTTTGTGTGGGCCTTCAATATTTCTTACCTAAACCATTTGTGATAGCCTCACAGTTGGTCTCCCTAATACCAACCTCTGACTCCACTTCAATCTACCAAAGTTATTGCTGTAAAATCCAAGTCTAATCAAGTCGGAGAAGGTTCTCTGACAAATCAAGACAAAGCTGGCTGCAAACCCTTCTTTGTTTGCAGACAACACTTGTATGTGGGTATTTATGTAAGTATGTTAAGTATTCATTCACCCATGTTTCCTTCTCCCACAACACACGCTACACTAGACTGTTAACTGCTGCAAGGTGGTGTTCTTGTTTGTTACATACCCTTGGTTTCAACAGTGACTAGTGGTGAAGGGCTTTCAGTAAATATTTGTTTGCTTGAAAGAAAGAAATGAAAGGAAGGAAGCAAAGAAGAAAGGAAGGTAGGGGCGCAGAAAGGAAATAAAGAGGCTAGTGAAAACAAACAGGAAGTCACAACACTTTATGTAAATAATCCTTTTTTGAAGTCTATTACATCAATTCTACGTTTATCACAGAGTCTATATGGGACAAATTTGACAATCTAATCTGCACAAGAAGATTTTGGATATGGTTTGGACATTGGGTTTTTGTTTGAATATTATTTGGGTATTATTTGGATATTATTTTCCCGCATCCATGAAACAACTTGCTGGTAAAAAGAAAGTAAATATGATTTTACATCATAATGAATAAGAAAACAAATTACACAGTATAATTTGGAGATGATCAGAGTGTCTATTACTAAGAACATTGAGAGAAAAATGTCATATATGTACAAAATGAAGTATTCTATGGCAGAATATTGAATGAAAAATATGGCAGTATTGAATCCTCAAAATGTAGTGCTTGAAAAATAAAGCCACAATGAGATATCATTACACACCTATTAGAATTGCTCACATTTTAAAAAAATATAATAGTACAAAGTACTGACGAAGACCTCAAACAACAGGATCTCTTAACTCTGCTGGTGGGAATGCAAAATGGTCCAATCACTTCAGAAGACTGTTTGGCTGTTTCTTTAGTGGCTCACGCCTGTAATCCTAGCACTGTGGGAGGCTGGGGTGGGAGTTTTGCTTGAGCTCAGGAGTTTGAGACCACCCTAGGCAACACAGCAACATCCTGTCTCTACAAAAAAATTAAAAATTAGCCAGGCATGGTAATGTATGCCTGTAGTCCCAGCTACTCAGGAGACTGAGGCGGGATGTTCACTTGAGCCATGGGGGTTGAGGCTGCAGTGAGCAGTCATTGTGCCACTGTTCTACAGCTTAGGTGACAAAGCGTGACCCCCGTCTCAAAACATTTTTAAAAATAGGCCAGCGGGGCTGGGCATGGTGGCTCACACCTGTAATCCCAGCACTTTGGGAGCCCAAGGCAGGTGGATCACAAGGTCAGGAGTTCGATACCATCCTGTCCAACATGGTGAAACCCCATCTCTACTAAAAATAGAAAATTAGCCTGGTGTGGTGGCACATGCCTGTAATCATAGCTACTCAGGAAGCTGAGAGGCAAGAGAATCGCTTGCACCTGGAAGACAGAAGTTGCACTGACCTGAGATCACTCCATTGCACTCCAGCCTGGGTGACAGAACGAAACTCTGTCTAAAAAAAAACAAAAAAAACAAAAAAAAAATTTTTACCTAAATAGTAAATGATGGCCAGGCGAGTGGCTCACACCTATAAACCTAGCACTGTGGGAGGTCGAGGCGGGCGGATCACCTGAGGCTGGGAGTTCAAGACCAGCCTGACCAACATGGAGAGACCCCATCTCTCTACTAAAAGTACAACATTAGCCGGGAGTGGTGGCACATGCCTGTAATCCCAGCTACTCTACTCGGGAGGCTGAGGCAGGAGAATAGCTTGAACCCAGGAGGCGGAGGTTGTGATGAGTCAAGATTGCGCCTTTTTCACTCCAGACTGGGCAACAAGTGGGAAACTCTATCTTAAAATAATAATAATAAATGAAATAAAGTTTAATATACATTTACTATATATGACACAGTAATCTTTCTACTGAGTAGTTACCCAAGTGAATTGAAAACTTGTGTACACACACACACACATTTAAACAACTTTATTTCTAAATGGCAAAACCAGGAAACAGCCAAGACCTCTCTCTGCAGGTGAGTAGATAAACAAATAGTGGCGCATTCATACAATGGAAATAAAAAGAAAGGAGCTACTGATTCTGAGGTAGGAGGCAGGACTTGGCTCCAGAGGCAGGATTTGGACTCCTCATCAAATTGAGGACTAGCTAAAACAGGTCTGGGGTGGAAGCACCTCTCCATAAGACATGCTCACCAGTGTCCTTGTCAGTTTACCATTGCCATGGCAACACCTGGATGTTACCACCCCTTTCCTTGGCAATGACCTGGAAGTTACCACCCTCATTCTAGAAATTTCTGCATAACCACCCCTTAATTTACATATAATTAGAAGTGGGTATGTAGGACTCCAGAAGTGCCTCTGAGCTGCTCCTCTGGGCACACTGCCTGTAGTGTAAATCTGCTCTGCCAGGAGGAGTACCTCTGCTGTTGCTGTGCACTGCCACTTCAACAAAAGTTACTATTTATAGCTGGGTGCAGTGGCTCATGCCTGTAATCCCAGCACTTTGGGAGGCCAAGGCGGGCAGATCACCTGAGGTGGAGAGTTCAAGACTAACCTGACCAACATGGAGAAACGCCATCTCTACTAAAATTACTAAAATTACTGGTGGCACATGCCAGTAATCCCATCTAGTCAGGAGGCTGAGGAAGGAGAATTGCTTGAACCCAGGAGCTGGAGGTTGCAGTGAGTGGAGATTGTGCCATTGCACTCCAGCCAGGACAACAAGAGCGAGATTCTGTCTCAAAAAATAATAAATAAATAAGTTACTATTTAACACTGCCACTCACCCTTGAATTCTTTCCTGGGCAAAGCCAAGAACCCTCCAGGGCTAAGCCTCAATTTTGGGGCTTGCCTGTCCTGCATCAATTTACTCAACATGGATGAAACTCAAATGCATTTTTGCTAAGTGAAAGAAGTCAGACTCAAAAGCCTATATGTTACAATTCCATTTCTACAACATATGTAAAAGACAAAACTATAAAGATAGAAAACATCAGTGATTGCCAGGGGTGGGGGAGAGGTGCAGAGTTGACTCCAAAGGGGTTGTAGAAGGGATTTTTTTTTAAGATAATGGAATTGTTCTGTATCCTATAGGTAGTAGATATATGACTATATACATTGAGTGAAATCTATTTGCTATATTCAATTTTTCAAAAAATCAACCAGATGTTGGGGGATCCTAGGATGAAATGCAGACTATGACAAATTAATGTAACTGAATTGTAAACATATAATCTCATCAAGGGGGTGAGTAAAAAAGGAGTGGACTTTGGAAAACAGTATTTTGACTGGACACTACAAGGCTAAAACAGAAAGAACTACACATAAACATTGTACTATAGTTGATAAATGTATTTCTCGAAGGGATAGCATTAGTAATTTGGAAAATAATTTTTCTGTATGCTAGAAAATCTGTATCCATTTGCTAAGGCTCCCATAACAAACTTAGTGGCTTAAGCAATACTGTTAGATATAATGAATCTCAAATTTCTCTTCAAAGAATAAGTATTCGAGTATGTTCGTCTCTCTTATTCTTTACTTCTCTATTTTAAAGTTTAACATCCCTGTAGTTTCAGTAAACAACCTTTTCCACCCGTTCTAATCAGAAGTTCACATCTGTCCCCCAAGTCCTCTGCCCCATCCTGACTCATCCTGGTCATCTGATTTGACCCCTGCTTAACCTGCTCTAAACTGCCTGTAACTGTCCTTCCCACCAAACTACCCACTCCTCCACTCTGGCTCGTACCCCTGCTGCCTTTAAAATAGCCAATCAGAATTAGACTAGACTATGTGGTCTAACCCTAGCCAATAGGGGAATGACATAGCAGTAGGGGCAACCTCCGTTAGTCATAAGTACCCCTTCCCCTCCTTGTCCAGGTGTGTGTTCACCATTGTTCCACCTGTGAGCAGCACCCTTCTATAGAATTAAATTGCCTTGCTGAAGAAATTTATATTTGAGTGCTATTTCTTTTGTGGCATCGCAAATGCTACTTACAACAACACAATGTATTTTCTCATAGCTCTGGAGGATAGAAATCCAAAATTAAGTTGTTGGCAGAGTTGGTCCCTTCTGAGGGCTGTGAGGGAAGGATCTGTTTCAGACCTCTCTCATTGGCTTGTAAATAGCCATCTTCTTTCTGTGCCTCCCTCTATGTGTCTGTTTGAATTTCCCTTTTATATAAGGACATCAGTCAGATTAGGACCCACTCTAATGACCTCATTTTAACTTGATTATCTCTGTAAAGATGCTGTCTCCAAATAAGGCCACATTATGAGGTACTGGGGGTTAAGACTTCAACATAGAATTTTAGGATAACAGAATTCCCCTCCTAATACTAGAGTTTGGCAAATAACTAAATAATTGTAGATAATGGGAGCCAGGTCTCTTGCTATCAGAGAAATAGTCACAAATAAGCAAGGAGAGAAGGCTAGAATGAACCATGTGGTGCTGGATTGGGGTCAGAGATAGCAGAATGAATCAATTCGTGTTTCTAGATAGATGATAGATGGATGATAAATAGATGGACAATAAAGATGTACATAGACATAGGTTAATATATTTCCTAGCTTTGCCTAATGAGGAAGCCTAGAAGCAGTGTGATATAGTTTGGATATTTGTCCCTGCTCAAATCTCATGTTGAAATAGAATTTTCAATGTTGGAAGTGGGGCCAGGTGGGAGATGGTTGGGTCATGGTATAGAATCCTTCATGGCTTGAGGCTGTCCTCACAATAATGAGTGAGTTCTCATGAGATCTGGTTGTTATAAAGTGTGGCACCTCCCCACTCCACTCTGCCAACATTATGCTTCCTATACAGTCTGCAGAACCATGAGGCAATTAAACCTCTTTTCTTTATAAATTACCCAGCCTCAGGGGTTTGTTTATAGCAGTGCAAGAACAGCGTAACATACAGTGACACCACAGTAACAAGCATGACCAGTTCACAAAAATTGGTTTTTAAATACCATTTTCAATTAAAGGAGGGAAAAGGCAAGATGAGTCTGGAACATCTTGTAGTGCTTAAGAAAAAAAAAAAGAAGAAGAAGAAAATTATGAAAGTAGGAGAGATCAAAGGGACACCAGAGGCAATCTGAAAGAGCTCCCGAATGGCCAAAGCTGGAACGATTTCAGCAACAAAACAGTGATAGTATTGGATTATAATTCAGACAGTAAAATAAATATCCATCAGTCCACAATGATATAAGTATTATTGAATAAATACTTCAGTGATGAAGGGAGAAATTTTCCTTATAGAAGAATTCTAGGCCAGGCGCAGTGGTTCACACCTGTAATCCCAGCACTTTGGGAGGCCAAGGTGGGCAGATCACCTGAGGTCGGGAGTTCAAAACCAGCCTGGCCAACATGGTGAAATCCCATCTCTACTAAAAATACAAAAATTAGCTGGGCGTGGTGGGTGGCGCCTGTAATTCCAGCTACTCAGAAGGATGAGGCATGGGAATCGCTTGAACATGGGAGGTGGAGGTTGTAGTGAGCCGGGATTGTGCCACTGCTCTCCAGCCTGGGTGACAGAGCAAGACTCTGTCTCAAAAAAAAAAAAAAAAAAAAAATCTAAAGAATATATGGAGACACTCTTCTCTCTAGGGGTTGGTGATGAATTCTGTCCTCTTGGTTGTGGTACGGAATTACAATGACTCACTTTCAAAGAAAAAAGTATGGAAATGGAAAAGTATTAACTTTATAGTGAAAAACCTGGCAAACACTATCTTAACTAAATGATCAAGGTTAACATTATGACTTACAAGCCATGTTGGCATCAAGAACACCATGATATAATGGGGTGAGATGAACATCTTTACTAATTAAATACAAACACATACATATTATGCACATTATAATGGGAGTAGAAGAGAATGGGAGTGAAGTACAGAAATGAAAGGGAATCAATTTATTGATCAAGGAGGGACTTATCAGGGAATGAGAATTATAGGATAAGTTTAAATCCTAACACTTTGGGAGGCCAAGGTGGGTGGATTGCCTGAGCTCAGGAGTTTGAGACCAGCCTGGGCAACATAGTGAAACTGTCTTTACTAAAGTACAGAAAAAATTAGCCGGGTGTGGTGGTGTGCACCTATAGTCCCAGCTACTCGGGAAGCTGAGGCAGGAGAATTGCTTGAACTCGGGAGGTGGGGTTGCAGTGAGCCGAGATCATGCCACTGCTCTCCAGCCTAGGCAACAGAGAGAGACTCAGTCTCTTAAAAAAAAAAAAAAGTGGAAGGTGGTTATGCACTTTTGCCAATAATAGATGTTTCATACTTTATTTTTCAATATTTACCTCTGCAGGATCAAATTGTGATTCTTATATTTCAAAAGATTAGTTCTTGAAGCTAGAAGCAAAAAGCAGCAAAATTAGATTTGTCATTAATTGTAATGCTAAGTAAATTTGAGCAATTAGAGCAAACTAGAAATAAAATCTGGAAATAAAGAAAAATCAAGTCAATGGCAACAGCAGTAACCACTGACCCTCGAATGCCTTCTCTGTGCCGGAAACTATTCTAAAGAATTTTACAAATACTGACTCATAGAATCCTCACAACAACCTTATGATATACTATTATTATCTTTGTATCACAGATGAGGTAATTGAGATTCGAAGAGATCCAACACCTGTCTCCACACCACACCAGCCACTAGCGGCAGAGTTAGGATCAGAATACCGGCAGCTTAGCATCATATCAGACCCTGAGCCTGTGACTACATCCTCTCCAGTTACACTCATAAGAAGGAGTCCCAGAATTCAAGGAAATTACTGCAATATAAACAGACAAGTAAACTTACCACTCAATGTAAGTGTAACAATAGAAGAGAGGGCATCGGAGCCAACTTCACAGAAGTGACAGTGAAAACAAATCTTGACAGGGAAGTAAGAACTTGGTTTGTGACAGGATAGGATTCCTGGCAAGAGAACAGCCATATGAAAGAAGATTTGGACTGACTGTTCAAGGTCATGTGGAAAATACATTGTAGAATACAACACTGCTGAAATGATTACTTCTACCTTTGACTGGGCATGTATTTCACATACAGAAAAACTCTAGTAAAGCCATCATTAAATGTATTGGTATCAAGTGTTTGTCAGTTTCATTTGGGCCTATTTATTCTCACTACTTTCAGGAGTTAAAATTGAACCTTTATTAGCAATATTATTTCTAGGCCAGGTGGACTGGCTCACGCCTGTAATCCCAACACTTTGGGAGGTTGAGGTGGGTGGATCACCTGAGGTCAGGAGTTCGAGACCAGCCTGGCCTAGGTCAATGCGATGAAACCCTGCCTCTACTAAAAATACAAAATTTAGCTTGTGCAGTGGTACACGCCTGTGGTCGCAGCTACCCAGGAGGCTGAGGCAGGAGAATCACTTGAACCCAGGAGGCAGAGGTTGCAGTCAGCCAAGATTGCACCACTGCACTCCAGCCTGGGCAACAACGTAAGACTGTGTCTCAAAAAAAAAAAAAAAAAAAAAGGAAAAGAAAAAGCAAAAGAGAAAGAAATATCACTTCTTAGTAATGAAAAAAAAAATACAATACAGAGTTTCCTGCAATCAGTATAGTATTATGCATATAGGTCATGAGCCAGATTAAACCTATTCTAAAATGTGGCTCATGCCTGTAATCCCAGCACTTTGGGAGGCCGAGGTGGGCAGATCATCTGAGGTCACAGGTTCGAGACCAGCCTGACCAACATGGTGAAACCCCTTCTCTACTGAAAATACAAAAATTAGCCAGGCATGGTGGCCCACACCTGTAATCCCAACTACTCAGGAGTCTGAGGCAAGAGAGCCACTTGAACCAGGGAGGTGGAGGTTGCAGTGAGCCAAGATCATGGCCACTGCACTCCAACCTGAACAACAGAGCCAGACTGTCTCAAAAAACAAACAAACAAACAAAAAGCAAGAACTAATAATAAAATAGAACAAGTATAACATTATACTGTAATAAAAGTTATGTGACTTTGATCTCTCTCAAAAAATATGTTATTGTACTCTACTGCCCTTCTTGTAATGTTACACTGATACAGTGCCAATATGATGATACAATGCCTATATGATGACAGAGATGAAGTCAGGTGAATATCTCAGACATTGTGACATAGCCTTAGGCTATTACTTCCCTTCTGTATTTCTGTGTATTAATAACTATTCCTTACAGTGGGGTGCAGTGGCTCAAGACTGTAATCCCAGCACTTTGGGAGGCCGAGGTGGGTGGATCACCTGAGGTCAGGAGTTCAAGACCAGCCCGATCAACATGGTGAAAACCCTCCTCTACTAAAAATATGAAAATTAGCCATGTGTGTTGGCAGGCGCCTGTAATCCCAGATAGGAGGCTAAGGATGAACCCTGCAGGTGGAGGGGGCAGTGAGCTGAGATCACGCCACTGCAATCCAGCCAGGGCAACAGAGTGAGACTCCATCTAAAAAAACAAAAACAAAACCAAAAACAAACTGCATTACTTACAGTAAATGGCTTAATGTCACTTGTTTCATGGGATCCTGTGCTAAAGTCTTCGTACATTCTCAAAGCTTACTGGCACGACAGTTTTCTGTTCATGTCTTCAACCCATACATTTAATATTTAATGCCTTCTCCGTCTTAACTAAGCAGTTATGCATTGTGACAAACTTTTGTAATTTGAGGTGTGACAGCAAAACTGGCCCAAATTATTTTCTCCTTCTTCAGAATTTCACGTTTAGATTCATTCTTACCATAATATAATTTTTTTTTTTTGAGACAGAGTTTGGCTCTTGTTGCCCTGGCCTGGAGTGCAATGGCACGATCTGGGCTCACTTCAACCTCTACCTCCTGGGTTCAAACAATTCTGCCTCAGCCTCCCGAGTAGCTAGAATTACAGGCATGCACCACCACACTTGGCTAATATTTTGTGCTTTTTCCGTAGAGACGGGGGTTCCACCATGTTGGCCAGGCTGGCCTCAAACTCCTGATCTCAGGTTATCCACCTGCGTCGGCCTCACAAAGTGCTAGGATTACAGGCATGAGCCAACAACAAACATTTTTTAACATGTGATTCTTTTACTCATTAATTTGAAAACTTCTACCGTTTCATTTTACAACTTCTCTTCAGCATGTTTGAATTGCATCACCATTCTTGCACTTTGGGGCCCTATTTAAGTCAAATAGGGTTACTGGAACAAAAGCCCTGCAATACTGCCACAATGTGTCTTCAGCTATTGACTAGTGGGAAGGGTAGACTCCACAGTGTGGATTTGCATCTTGGGTGGGACAGAGTGAAGCAGCATGAGATTTCATTCCCCTATTCAAAATGATGCACAATTTAAAATTTATGAGTTGCTTCTTTCTGGAATTTTCTATTTAATATTTCAGACTGCAGTTGACCACAAGTAACTGAAATCACAGATAAAGGGAGACTACTGTATTGTTCTCACTATTTTATAGATGAGGCAACAGAGGTATAGAGAAGCTGAGTAACTTACACAAAGTTGCAATTAGTTTAGTAATTGTCAGATCCAGGGTTCAATGACATCAGGTAATTCCAGTTTCTTTTCTTTTCTCTCTCTCTGATATGAAGTCTCACTGTCACCCAAGCTGTAATGCAGTAGCGCAATCTCAGCTCACAGCAACCGCCACCTCCTGGGTTCAAGCGATTCTCCTGCCTCATCTTCCCCAGTAGCTGGAATTACAGACATCTGCCACATCGCCTGGCTAATTTTGTGTTTTTAGTAGAGGTGAGGTTTCGCCATGTTGGCCAGGCTGGTCCTCAAACTCGTGACCTCAGGTGATCTGCTCACCTTGGCCTCCCAAAGTGTTGGGATTATAGGTGTGAGCGACCACACCCTGCCAAATTCCAGCTTTCACAGAAAAGAGTGATGCTATTTGTACTTTAATTAATTTCTTAATTCAACAGATGGTCTAGTATGGCCTAGATAAGTGATTACAGACTCAAATACCTGTAGGGGCCATTTCAGAAACATACTGTGTGAAGTCAAACAAGACCATGAAAAGCAATAAGGATTATGAATAACAGGTGACCATAGGCCTCGTTTAAAGGTAGAAGCTGGGCAGGGCACAGGTAGTAGTTGCTATTGTTATCATTCCCATTTTACAGATGAGGAAGCTGAGGTTAAATTGTTTGCCCAAGGTCACACAGCTACTAAGTGTGAGAGTCTAGCTCAAGATATCTAAAAGTGGCTCATATGTGGGATGCACTATTATTATTTTCTTTAGTCAAGAGACTGTAGAGTATGGTGAACAGTATACAGGGCTTTGGAATTAGATATAACAAGGTTTAAATGCCTATTATCCCCTGACCAGCCGAATGATTTGAAATAAGTTAATTCATCACTGTAAACTTTTTCTCATCTGCATTTTGAAAATAATAATGCCTTCCTCATGGAACTATTGAATAGATTTAATAAGACAACCTATAAAGTACTTCATAGAGCGCCTGGTAACATAGCACTATTTTTTTTTTTTTTTCCGAGACAAGGTCTTGCTGTGTTGCCCAGACTGGTCTTGAATTCTGGGCTCAAGTGATCCTCCCACCTCAGGCTCCCAGTTTTGGATTGGGATTATAAGATTATAGGTATGAGCCATCATGCCTGGCCTCTTTTTTCCTGAGACAGAGTCTCGTTCTGTCACCCAGGCTGGAGTACAGTGGCACGATCTTGGCTCACTGCAACCTCCACCTCCTGGGTTCAAGCAACTCTTCTGCCTTAGCCTCCCAAGTAGCTGAGACTACAGGCATGCACCACCATGCCCAGGTATTATTTGTATTTTTAGTAGCAACGGGGTTTCACCATATTGACCAGGCTGGCCTCGAACTCCTGACCTCGTGATCTGCCTACCTCGGCCCCCTAAGTGCTGGCATTACAAGCGTGAGGCAGCGTGCCTGGACTTTTTTTTTTTCTTTTTTTTTATTTTTTTTAAGTGTAGTGATGCTGTCACAGTTTACTGCAGCCCTTGACTTCCCAGGTTCAAGTGACCCTCCTGCCTCAGCCTCACAAGTAGCTGGACCACAGGCAAGCACCCCCGTTATCTGTTGCTTTTTTTTCCTTTTAGTAGAGATGAGATTTCATTATGCTGCACAGGCTGGTCTCAAACTTCTGAGCTCCATTGATCCTCCTGCCTCTTCCCACAGTGCTAGGATTACAGGTGTAAGCCACTGTCCAAGTTTCTCTGGTTTCTTATAGTGAAAGCTGTCCTAAGAAACACTCAAAACTCCTGTTGAGTGGTTGCTGACAAATGTCTTACTGCTCATTACTCCCAAACTTGAAGAGTTGTAGTGTGAAACATTTTTTTTTTTTTCCTAAAACAGAGTTTCACTCTTGTTGCCCAGGCTGGAGTGCAGTGGCACAACCTCAGCTCATTGCAACCTCTGCCTCCCAGGTTCAAGCGATTCTCCCGCATCAGCCTCCTGAGTAGCTGGGACTACAGGTGTGTGCCACCACACCTGGCTAATTTTTATATTTTTAGTAGAGACAGAGTTTCACCATGTTGGGCAGGCTAATCTCAAACTCCTGACCTCAGGTGATCTGCCCACCTCGGCCTCCCAAAGTGCTGGGATTACGGGCCTGAGCCACCATGCCCCACCTTTTTTGTTTTTTTTTTTTTTGAGATGGAGTTTTGATCTTGTTGCCCAGACTGGAGTGCAATGGTGCAATCTCGGCTCACTGCAACCTCCACCTCCAGGGTTCAAGTGATTCTCCTATCTCAGCCTCCCAAGTAGCTGGGATTACAGGCATGCACCACTATGCCCAGTTAATTTTGTGTTTTTTAGAGACAGAGTTTTACTATGTTGATCAGACTGGCCTTAAACTCCTGACAACAGGTGATCCATCCACCTTGGCCTCCCAAACTGCTGGGATTATAGGCATGAGCCAGTGTGTCTAGCCAAGTTTGCCACATTTTAACAGAGCCCTTAAGCAGATATGAAAGGTACCCCAATTCATTCACCACCTTGGGAGGTGTATTTTTTAGTTGACTCATCTGGCAGTCCATCTAGATAACATAGTTTTCTGCTGCTCTTTCTTGTTACGTGGCACTTGGAAACTCAATCAAGTACTTATTTTTTTTTTCCCTGAGATGGAGTCTTGCTCCATTGCCCAGGCTAGAGTACAGTGGCGAGATCTTGGCTCATTATAACCTCTGCCTCCCAGGTTCAAGCAATTCTCCTGCCCAGTAGCTAGGAGAATTACACCAAGCTTGGCCAATTTTTGTAATTTTAGTAGAGACGGGGTTTTACCATGTTGGCCAGGCTGGTCTCAAACTGGCTGGTCTTGAACTCCTCACCTCGTGATCCACCCACCTCAGCCTCCCAAAGTGCTGGGATGACAGATGTGAGTCTCTGCTCCTGGCCTTATTTAAATTTTGATGAAAGAGTTTGATTATATCCCTAAGCACTCTTGCTGTCTGTGCTTCTGATCAATCGAGTGAAAATCCTGTTCAGATAAAAAGATAAGTCTGTATATTTTTCTTTCCTAGTAGAACAAATTTGCTCCCTACTACCTGGTATCTAAAATATACTCTCTCCTTAGCTATCAACACAAAATTTCTCCATTTCCCATACTAACCAGAAAAATGTAGTTCAGAATTGACTGAGAGATGCCACTTGCATAATACTTATTTAAGGTCTTGAGATTGGGAAAAAGCTGATTTATCATTATGATCATTATTGATTCTTTCAAATCCCTCTGGTTTTCCTTCAGTATTGCTGGTGAATAATACGTGAGCATTTATTGAGCGTTTACTTATTGTTAGGAGGATAACAAATTATCTCATTAATTCATACATTCATGACTAGGAAATAGTGTCACAGTTGACAGATATAGAAACAGGCTCAGAGGGAATGATTAATTGCCCAGATCACACAGCTTGTAAATGATACCGCCAGGATGCAAACCCAGATCTTTCTGACTCAAAACTTAAGCAATTAAACATGAAATGGTCTTGATAAACTATCAAGAGCTGGTGCTATCAATTCCCCAGCACCATATACCTTGTTATCTGCAACAACATTCTTATTAGTTAAACGTAATATAAGGCCGGGTGCGGTGGCTCAAGCCTGTAATCCCAGCACTTTGGAAGGCCGAGGCGGGTGGATCATGCGGTCAAGAGATCAAGACCATCCTGGTCAACATGGTGAAACCCCATCTCTACTAAAAATACAAAACATTAGCTGGGCATGGTGGCGCATGCCTGTAATCCCAGCTACTCAGGAGGTTGAGGCAGGAGAATTGCCTGAACCCAGGAGGCGGAGGTCGCGGTGAGCCGAGATCGCGCCATTGTACTCCAGCCTGGGTAACAAGAGTGAAACTCCGTCTCAAAAAAAAAAAAAAAACAAAACGTAATATAAACTTTTACAGAGGGTCTATAAAATAATTCATTTGAATAGCCATTTGGTTGTTTTGTAAAACCACAGATATGGTCATTTCTGTTACTCAATGTCTTTGAGTTTAGTTCAAGAAAAACTGCATGCTATTTTTAGCTAGAAGAAAAGTTACATAGCCCAGTGTTTTTTCTTAATCCTTAACTGCCTAGAAACCTTGCCAAATTCATTGTTCAGCTATCTCAGGTGCTTAGTGATATCATTTGTTTACCTAATACACTATTATTATATTTATGAGGTCTATTGTATGCCAGGGGTATAAACATTCTGGGGATATAGAATTTGGTGAACATGATAGAAATTTCGTCAGGTAGCCCACAGTCTAACAGGGGAGAGGAAAAAGTACATAAATAACAACAGAAATGATTGATTATAATGTGACAAGAGCTACAAATGGTACAGGCAACAGGCTTGGTTGAATGAACTGGTTAATAAAAAAAACCTCTGGAATCAAATTTTGTGATTCAATTGGCAATTCTATTATATGCTTATATCTCATTGTATATAATTTCATAGTAAGTACATTAGAAAAAAACATTAAAATAGGCTGGGTGCGTTGGTTCAGGCCTGTAATCCCAGCACTTTGGGAGGCCGAGGGGAGTGGATCAAGAGGTCAAGAGTTCGAGACCAATCTGACCAACATAATGAAACCCCATCTCTACTAAAAATACAAAAAATTAGCCTGGTATGTTGGTGTGCGCCTGTAATCCCAGCTACTAGGGAGGGTGAGGCAGGAGAATCGTGTGAACCTGGGAGGTGGAGGTTGCAGTGAGCTGAGATAGTACAATTGCACTCCAGCCAGGCAACAGTGCGAGACTCTGTTAAAAAATTAAAATAAATAAAAGGCACAAACAAAAAAATTAAAATAAATAAAAGGCACAAACATCCCTTTTACTTATAAGGGACCACCTAATATGTATTCTTGCACTAATTTTTTTCTTTCAGTATAACTGTAATTTAAAAAATTTCTCTCTTAAATATATAAAGCAGTTTTGCTATAATAAAAATGAAAACTGAGTTGAAAAGATGTCATTTCTTTTGGGCCAGATGCGGTGACTCATGCCTGTAATCCCAGCACTTTGGGAGGCTGAGGTGGGCAGATCACGTGAGGTTGGGAGTTCAAGACCAGCCTGACCAACACAGAGAAACCCCATCTCTACTAATAATACTAAAATTAGCTGGGCATAGTAGCACATGCCTGTAATCATTTCTTTTGGCAACTGCATTATAATTTGGAAATAATAAAGACTAATAGAGTCTTAACCTTCTGTGTAGAAGACTGACAAGCAAAGATTTGTGAAATAATTAATTCTTACATCGGAAAGTTATACTCAGAAGATGATGAAGATAAACCAGCAGCTCCTGCCTTTGAAAGCCTTAGTCATCATTAAAAACTGAGATAAAAACATATTATCAGGGGCTAAAAATTTGTTGAAATTAATTTTAAGACTTCCTTTTCTGGCTGGCTGTGGTGGCTCACGACTGTAATCCCAGCACTTTGGGAGACCGAGGCAGGTGGATTACTTGAGGTCAGGAGTTTGAGACCAGCCTAGCCAACATGATGAAACTGCATCTCTACTAAAGATACAAATCTTGGCCAGGCGTGGTGGCGGAAATTGCAGTGAACCAAGATCGCGCCATTGCACTCCAGCCTGAGCGACAGAGTGAGAGCCTGTCTCAGAAAAAAAGAAAAAAAGACTTTCTTTACCACTAAGAGGTCCCCTGAAATGGGGTAAAGGTGAGTTAATTTTCATACTGGTCAGTCAGTAATCAGCAGATACAGGTGTTAGCACATTAATAACAAGAATAGGACACTGGTCACAAAGACGGCTTCCATCTCCTTCATACTGTCTTCGCTGCCCCTGCCTTGCTGTGTTCTACAGAATTTAAGAGAAGCCAAGGGTGCTAATTTACCTTTGCTGATACTTCCCCGCTGTGCTTCTTTCACATTCAGAAGTGGAGAAGGGAAGAGGCTATGAAAACAGAAATGGCTCTGAGGTGTGGCCTCCAAAGACTGACTGTTTTTGTTAGAGACAAGGTCTCACTCTGTCACCCAGGCTGGAATGCAGTGGTGTAATCAGAGCTCACTGGAGCCTGGACCTTCCAGGCTCAAGCGATCTTCCCGCCTCAGCCTACTGAGTAGCTGGAATTACAGGTGCACGTCACTGCACCCGACCAGGACTGACTCTTAAGAAGGACCATCCCTTCCACCCAGTAACCCAGACCCCCTTGCCAAACCTTCACTGCCAGATCTATCTGCCCAAATACCACTAGAAATGCATTTGATGCTGGGCACAGTGGCTCTCGCCTGTAGTCCCAGTACTCTGGGAGGCTGATGTGGGAGGATTGCTTGAAGCCAGGAGTTCAATATCAACCTGGGCAACATAGTAAGATTCTGTCTCTACAAAAAGTTTTAAAAATAAAATTTAGCTGGGCATGGTGGCACATGCTTGGCGTCCCAGCTACTAGGGATGCTGAGGCAAGAAGACTGCTTGAGCTTAGAAGTTCACAGCTATAGTGAGCTGTGATTGCGTCACTGCACTGTGCTACAGAGTGAGACCCTGTCTCAAAAAAAAGAATTGCATTTGATTTCTGAGGTATCCTCTTTAAAAATAAAAGCACCTCAGCTGGGCCCAGTGGCTCACATCTGTAATCCCAGCACTTGGGATTACAATGGGAGGCCAAGGCAGGTGGATCATCTGAGGTCAGGGGTTCAAGACCAGCCTCATCAACATGGTGAAGCCCCATCTCTACTAAAAAAATACAAAAAATTAGCTGGACGTGATGGCAGTTGCCTATAATCCCAGCTATTCTGGAGGCTGAGGCAGGAGAATTGCTTGAACCCAGGAGGTGGGGGTTGCAGTGAGTCAAGACCATGCCATTGCACTCCAGCCTGGGCAACAGAGTGAGACTCTGTCTCAAAGTAAATAAATAAAAGCATCCCTGGAAAGTTTCTTCCTAGCACCTGAGATGAGCTACACTGAGGAAGTGGGGATTTTGATGAGTAGAGGTTGGAGACTTGGACATTTAGAGCATGGAATGCTTCAGTGGGTAGAACTGGCCAGGGCAAGAGGCAGAGGAAGTGCACAGGTCCACAGGTGTGCCCTGCACCTTGGAGAAAGGCACCCAAAGAGTAGAGGAGGGGTACAGAAGGAAGATGAATGACAACACAAACCAACACATATGCTTAATATGCTTAAATAGCTGCATATGTAAACCGTTTAGAATGGCAGCTAGCCCCAAATAATATTTACGAATCATTGGTCCTAGGGCTAGTCAGCTGCCGCAACAGGGAGAGAAAGTTCTATTCTTTCTCTTTCTTCTCCCTCCTTTCTTATCGCCTGGCCTGCGGTTTCCAAGACTCAAATACATTCCTTGCCAGCGGGGGTGGGGAGGGCATGTTGGCATGGGGCTTGGTGGTAATGGGGTAGGGGCTCACACCTGTAGTCCCAGCTACTCTGGAGGCTGAGGTGGGTGAATCACGAGGTCAAGAGATCGAGACCATCCTGGCCTACATGGTGAAAACCCATCTCTACTAAAAATACAAAAATTAGCCGGGTGTGGTGGCACTTGCCTGTAGTCCCAGCTACTCGGGAGGCTGAGGCAGGAGAATTGCTTGAACCCAGGAGGTGGAAGTTGCAGTGAACTGAGATCACGCCATTGCACTCCAGCCTGGTGACAGAGTGAGACTCTGTCTCAAAAAAAAAAAAAAAAAGAAAGTTAAAGAATTGGACACTCTCACCTCAGACAGCCTGGAGAAAAATACCCCTTGTCTAAAAACTGAATTAAACAGGCTTTTGTGAGCCACTCTGGGGTCCTAGAGCTGACTCTGGGAGCAGACTTGGAGACTTAAATGAGTTCAATGTTTCAGTGGAGGAAAATTAAAATTACCTATAGGTTTTGTTATTACTACTTTCAAGGGACCAGAGAAGAGAGGGGGTGAATAGGAAAGTAAGAGCTGAGCAACAGGACTTGACTTCAAACTATAAAAAGGCCCCAGCACCCTTTTATGATCCACCTAGGCAGCAAACAGGTGGTGTCAGGAAGACTTACAGTAATAAACAGGTTGAGAGTGGCACCTGAGGTACAAATGACCAACACCTAGAGAGCCAGGGACAATTAAAAATCTCACTGGGCATAGTGGCATATGCCTGTAATCACAGCACTTTGGGAGGCCAAAGCTGGCAGATCACTTGAGGCCAGGAGGTCAAGACCAGCCTGGACAACATGGCAAAACTCCATCTCTACAAAAAAATTTTCACAAAAGAGTTAATCAGGCATGGTGGCATGCAAATGTAGTCCCTGTAGTCCCAGCTACTTGGGAGGCTGAGGTGGGAGGGTCACTTGGGCCTGGGAGGTCGAGCATGCAGTGAGCCATGTTTGTGCTGCTGCACTCCAGCCTGTGCAACACAGTGAGGCCCTGTCTCAAAGGAAAGGAAAGGAAGGAAGGCAAAGAAGGGGAAGGAGAAGGGGAGGGAAAGAGAGCAGGCTGGGTGCAGTGCTTATGCCTATAATCCCAGCACTTTGGGAGGGCGGATCACCTGAGGTCCAGAGTTTGAGACCAGTCTGACCAACATTGCAAAACCCCATCTCTACTAAAAACACAAAAATTAGCCAGGCATGGTGACAGGCGCTTGTAATCCCAGCTACTCAGGAGGCTGAGGCAGGAGAATTGCTTGAACCCGGGAGGTGAAGGTTGCAGTGAGCCAAGATCTCACCATTGCAGTCCAGCTTAGGTGACAGAGCAAGGCTCTGTCTCAAAAAAAAAAAAAAAAAGAAAGAAAGAAAGAAAGAAAGAAAGAAAGGAAAGGAAAAAAGGGAGGGATGGAGGGAGGGAAGAATCTCACAGATGGAACACGTTCTTGGCTTTGTAATTGGTCACCGAACCAAGATCATCAGAAGTGGTGAAAGTTGAGTATCAGAAACAAAGGTAAAATCCGTCTCATCTAAGACAAATTCAGAAAGTCTAATAATCTAATAATCACTCATTGATTAAACCAGAGGAGAGTTAGATGCCTGGGAAGGTTAACCAGTGAGTGTTTTTTTTTTTTTTTTTGAGATGGAGGCTCACTATATCATCCAAGCTGGAATGTAGTGGTATGATCTTGGCTCACTGCAACCTCCACCTTTCAGGTTCCAGCAATTCTCCTGCCTCAGCCTCTTGGGCAGCTATTACAGGCACGCGCCAAGACGCGCGGCTAATTTTTGTATTTTTAATAGAGACAGGGTTTCCCCATGTTGGCCAGGCTGGTCTCGAACTCCTGACCTTAGGTGATCTGCCTGCGTTGGCATCCCAAAGTGCTGGGATTACAGGTGTGAGCCACCACAGCACCGGCTGAGTGCTTTTGTAGTCTAAAATTAAGTGAGAGAAATGTGTTTTCAAGAATACTAGAAGCAAAGTATGGAACTAACTGTAAAAAACAGATCAGCTTTCCCCAATAGAATGAAGGAGGAAAAAACAAAAAAAAAAAAAACACTACAGATGAGCTATTTTTTTCCTCTTTTCAAGATAGTCAAAATTCTTTCATTAATAGGACTCAGAATTCTCAAGGCAAAAAGATTTCCAGCCATTATTTTCGTTTTTTTTTTTTTTTTTGTTTGTTTTGAGATAGCGTCTCGCTCTGTCACCCAGGCTGGAGTACAGTGGCAGCATCTCAGCTCACTGCAACCTCTGCCTCCGGGGTTCAAGCAATTCTCCTGCCTCAGCCTCCCAGGCAGCTGGGACTGCAGGTGCGTGCCACCACGCCTGGCTAATTTTTTGTATTTTTAAGTAGAGAGGGGGTTTCACTGTGTTAGCCAGGATGGTCTCAATCTCCTGACCTTGTGATCTGCACCCCTCAGCCTTTCAAATTGCTGGAATTACAGTTGTGAGCCACTGTCCCCAGCCCAGCCATTATTTTCAAAGTACAGTCTGAATTAGTCGCTGCTTTTCTCATAAGGTCAATTAATAACTCCTCACAGCATACCTATGGAGCATTCACATTCATTCCCTGGGCACAGTGGCTCATGCCTGTAATTATAGCACTTTGGGAGGCCGAGGTGGGCAGATCACTTTAGCCCAGGAGTTCCAGACCAGCCTGGGCAACATAGGGAGATCCCCTCATCTCTACAAAAATTACAAAAATCAGCTGGACATGGTGGTATGCGCCTGTAGTCCCAGCTGCTTGGGAGGTTGAGACAGGAGGATCACTCGAACCTGGAAAGTGGAGGTTACAATGAACTGAGATCACGGCACTGCACTTTAGCCCTGGTGACAGAGCAAGACTTTGTTTCAAAAAAAAAGGTACCTCCTGTGCCTTTGAGTATTGTCCACCAGAACCACTTCTCAATAGTTTCTCCTCTGTCATCGTGAGAGGTGAGGCTATCCGATTATTCCTATTACACTTATTTGCAAACATTTGGTTTTGGCTCATGTCTTTGTTTTTTTTCATCAGCAATGCCCCCGCCCCCTACCTCCCAAGCTGGTTAAAAGAAAATGACCTCAAAATGTTTAAGTTCTGCAAACAGCAACCAAACACGGCAAAAACATCCAAGGAGCCTTAGACTTGGATGATAGACTGTTTATAGTGATTAATATATTGGCATCACCTCAATGAGAAAATTGACTTATCACAGCTGGTGTTTAATGTTCTCTGTCTTTCTGTCTCCGAAAGAATTCATTCCTTATGCTTAGCCCAATAATTCAAGTCCTGCTCCTGCCAGAATTAGGGTCTTCTTCTCCTCTCTTCCTGGCTGTATTTTCACTTGCAAAAAACCATTTTACTTAATGCTAACAAGACTCCATATAAGAAGGAAAAAAGAAAGGATGCGATGCAAAGAACGAGCAACTTGGAAATGTTGAATGAGCTGCCATGAATTGCAGGTTCTCACGAAATGCAACGGAACAACTCTTTTTTCTTTTCTTTTTTGAGATGGAGTCTCGCTCTGTCACCCAGGCTGGAGTGCAGTGCAGCATCTTGGCTCACTGCAGCCTCCACCTCCCAGGTTCAAGTGATTCTCCTGTCTCAACCTCCTGAGTAGCTGGGTCTACAGGCAAGTGCCACCATGCCCGGCTAATTTTTGTATTTTTAGTAGAGACAGGGGTTTCACTATGTTGGCTAGGCTGGTCTCGAACTCCTGACCTCAGGTGATCGGCCCCCCTCAACCTCCTAAAGTGCTCGGATTACAAGTGTGAGTGGCCCAAACAACTCTTTAATAAGGGCATCAGCACTGAGACTAAGAATTAGAGACTCGCATATCTAAATGGAAACAGCTATATCCAGCAATTTAAAAAAAAATCACTACGTAAAAAGGTTTTCATTCAGAGCATCAACACTTAACATTTCATGTTCCCCAAAAAATTCATTGCGGCTACAGAGTTTTTCCTCTTAGATTCTGAATGAAACCAAAGAGAAATGATGACTCTGCCCACAAAATAAAAGCCCAAGGCACCACTAAACCATCTGTGTTGGTGGCTACTAGTTTGGTTCATGATACAGTTGATTCAACTGCAGCAATTGCCTTCAATACTGAAGACAGCAGAAATGAAGAGATCAATCATGCCCTCCTAGCCACAGGACTCTAAAAATAAATGTGTCCCTGTGGACAGTCTTAGAAATATTATCTGCTAAAAGGGATACATTAGCCTGTGTGTTTTTCCAAAGTCATTACTGAGTGACTAGGGCAATTCATATATCTCAAAACTGAACTATTTGTGTTTTGAGACTTCAGCGATATTTGGCTTTAGTATTTTTTTTTTTTTTAGAAGGAAGGGTTAGGGGTATGAGGTGGTGGCTCATTCTTGTAATCCCAACACTTTGGGAGGCCGAGACTGGAGGATCACTTAGTTTGAGATCAGCCTGAACAATGTAAGAAGACTCCATCTCCACACACAAAAAATTAAAAATAGCCAGGTGTGGTGCACACCTTTAGTCCTAGCTCCTCAGGAGACTAAGGTTGTGGGGAATCCCTTGAGCCTGGGAGTTCAAGGTTACAACGAGCTGTGATCACCCCACTGCGTACCAGCCTGGGGACGGAAAAAGAGATACTCTCTCTAAAACAATAAAAGAAAAGAAAAATAAAAGAAGGGCAGGATAGGAAGCATCCTGCTTCAGAGTTTCCCAAAGCATGTATGCTTATCAGCTGTATGCAAGAGGATGAGTATTACATTCTTGGAAGTAGGGCAGGGGAGGGCCTCAGGCTAAGCTTGCAGAGTGTGTCCTTCAAACTTAATAAGCAGCCTTCAGTTCTTAGAAGGATTGAGGCAGAGGGGGAAATGGGAGTTGACCATCAGAGACAGAAAAGCCATTTAAAAATCAGGCTGGGGCTGGGCACAGTGGCTCACACTTACAGTCCTAGCACTTTGGGAGGCTGAGGTGAGAAGATCACTTGAGCCCTGGAGTTCAAGGGTACAGTGAGCTATGATAGTGCCATTCCAGTCCAGCCTGGAGGACAGAGCAAGACCCTGACTCTAAAAAATAAATCATACTGGCGTAGAAACAGCCTCAGGATGAGCTGGAAGACAAGCATTTTGCCCATGGAGAATTTTATAGTCACCTTCTATGTTTGACCATCGATACTGGATTTCCATTTATGGTACTCATATAAAATTTCCTTTAAAAATTTTTTCAGTTTGCAAAGTGAATTGCTTTAATGTCACACACTTATTAGTATGCTATTCAGGTATAATGTGAATGGGTGATGTTTAGGAGCTGCTGACTTGGAGGTGAGCACTTGGTTTTGGGGCCATTCCACTTCTGCCCCTGAAACCTTGGGCAATTTACATGCTTGCTTACTTTTTCTGAGCCGCTTGATCCTCAACTATGAAATGTTTGGATGAGAAACACCAGCCTCTAAGGGTGATTGTGATGAATAAATAATGCATGCTTAGTTAACGGTTAGTCTTTTTCCTTTCCTTAATGAGAAACAGCAAAATTCTCTCTCCTCATGGAATCTCCCTACCTGGACTTGAGTTGATAAAGCGTAGGTAGAGAATGTTCAAATTACTAAATAATATTGTATGCAGTCCAACAGAAGCCATATTTGTAGCCCAATTTATTGCATTTGTAAACAGAGAAGGCAGAAGAGCTAAGTATCAACACGGCACTATCTTGTCACCAAGCAGTATATTTAGGGCCCTGCACTATAGTGACTGGTCTGCAGGCCAGTTTGGGGCATTTTTTTTTTTTAATAGAGACGGGGGTCTCACTATGTTCCCCAGACTAGTCTCAAACTCCTGAGCTCAAGCGGTGCTTCCACCTCAGCCTCCCAAAGTGCTGGGATTACAGGTATTCACCACCACGCCTGACCAGGGTCATTCCCAAGGTTTGGACAAGGTCACCCAGCCCAGCTGGGAAAAGCCAGCGCTGAGTAACCTCAGCTTCCCCCTCAGCAGCTTTGACCACTCTAAAGCCCGCTACTATCCCTATGATGAGCAGCTGAGCCTGTGCCCGGAGTGGCTGAGTTCTGGCAGACAGCGTCCTGCAGAACAAGTATGTCCGATGTTCTGTTAGAACTAAGATGCGCCATCTCTGGAGGGTCCTGTGTCACTGTTTGATGCTAAATCCTCAGCATGTGCATCTCCTTTTTGTCAATGAAGTTCTCCCTGATCACATGACAACGAAGCAGCTGTGGCTCTCCCGTCAGTTCGGCAAGCTATCCCCTTTGCTTTTATGATACAGTGTGAGAGAGAAGAGGAGGTAGGGGCCAAGACCTCACCCCATCTCACTCTCCTTCCCTCCTGATATTTATGTGAAATTAATGCAGCTTTATTTTTTGAAACAAAAACTCTAAAGAAGCCAAAAAAGGGGGGTTGCAACAGCATATACGTATATGTGTATGTACACACACACACACACACACACACACACACACACTCACACATTCCCACCCCAGGGTAAAGTTTCAAGAGGAAACTTCTAAAGAAATGCCATTTTTCTGGCCGGGCACCGTGGCTTATGCCTGTAATCCCAGCAACTTGGGAGGCTGAGACAAGAGAATTGCTTGAACCAGGGGGACAGAGGGCCAGAGGTTGCGGTGAGCTGAGATCACGCCATTGCACTCCAGCCAGGGCAACAGAGCAAGACTCCATCTCAAGAAAGAAAGAAAGAAAAGAAAGAAAAGAAAGAAAGAAAGAAAGAAAGAAAGAAAGAAAGGAAGGAAGGAAGGAAGGAAGGAAGGAAGGAAGGAAGGAAGGTAGGTAATTTTGAGATGGAAAGATAATTCCTGTGCCATCACTTTTTTTTCCTCCTTTTCTTCTTCTTTTCTTTCACTTTTTCTACACGTAAAAGTTCACCAAAAAGTATGAATATTCTCTTTTTTTTTTTTTTTTT
>NW_022436942.1:35222565-35256053 GCF_009761245.1 Sapajus apella
GAACGAAAGAAAGGAAGGAAGGAAGGAAGGAAGGAAGGAAGGAAGGAAGGAAGGAAGGAAGGAAGGAAAGAAGGTAAGTCATTTTGAGATGGAAAGATAATTCCTGTGCCATCACTTTTTTTCCTCCTTTTCTTCTTCTTTTCTTTCACTTTTTCTACACGTAAAAGTTCACCAAAAAGTATGAATATTCTCTTTTTTTTTTTTTTTTGAGATGGAATCTCACTCTGTTGCCCAGGCTGGAGTGCAATGGTGTCATCTTGGCCCACTGCAACCTCTGCCCCCTGAATCCAAGCAATTCTCCTGCCTTAGCCTCCCAAGTAGCTAGTATTACAGCTGCCTGTCACCATGCCCAGCTAATTTTTTGTATTTTTAGTAGAGACAGGGTTTCACCATGTTGGCCAGGCTGGTCTCAAACTCCTGACCTCAAGGGATCCACCTGCCGTGGCCTCCCAAAGTGCTGTGATTACAGGCATGAGCCACCGCTCCTGGCCTGAATATCCTCTTCTAATTTAAGGTTTGTTATCTTTTTGTCCTCCACACATTAAAAGCCAGTAAATTTTTTTAAAGTGATTAAAAAAAATAAATACAAATGGCCAACAAATAAAGGAAAGCATACCTAACCTCACTAATGATAGCCAAACGTAGGCGAAAAATCAACATACCAACATTCACCTATAAAAACTGTTTTATTAGCTGAGCATGGTGGTGTATGCCTATAGTCCCAGCTACCTGGAAAGGCTGAGGTGGGAGGATTTTGGAAGCACAGGAGTTCTAGGTTAGAGTGAGCTATGATCACACCACTGCACTCACTCCAGCCTGGTGACAGTGCAAGAACGTTTCTCACACACACACACACACACACACACACACACACACACACACACGTGTTTCATATAACAATGCCCACTGTTAAAATGGATGTGGGCAAACACTTCTGCCCTCCTAGTGGGAGTATAAATGGGCACAACCTTGTGGAGAATACAATGTAGTGTTATTAAAAACTTAAAAACTATGTTTTTTGACCTCCTCTGGGGTCTTTAAGAAAATAATAGGCCGGGCGTGGTGGCTCACGCCTGTAATCCCAGCACTTTCGGAGGCCAAGGTGGGTGGATCACAAGGTCAGGAGATAGAGACCACGCTGGCCAACATGGTGAAACTCCATCTCTACTAAAAATACAAAAATTAGCCGGGCGTGGTGGCACGCGCCTGTGGTCCCAGCTACTTGGGAGGCTGAGGAGGAAGAATTGCTTGAACCTAGGAGGCGGCGATTGCAGTGAGCTGAGACTGTGCCACTGCACTCTAGCCTGGCAACAGAGCAAGACTCCATCTCAAAAAAGATAAAAAATAAAAAAAAGAAAAAAGAAAATAATAGTTGTGCTCAAAACTGTAGTAAGAAGGTTGTTTACTGTATCATAGTTAGTGATAGCACAAAACAAAACAGACTAAAAGTTCAACAGTAGCAAGATCCTAAAATCAAATACGATAGAACCACGTGATAAAAAGTGTACCACTGTTTAAAATGATTGTGATGAAGAAGAGAAAAATAAAGTGGTTTCAAATGGAAGAGAAGAAAGAAATATTTATAGAGTGAATATTCCCAAAAGTAATTGAGCACAGTCGTAATGGACTGTAGTCACATCCACACGTTGCTCATAAGAGCAGGCCTTGCCAGCCTGCCCGCAAAATGCGGTCATGCTTGATTTTACTGCTCATAGGGTGGCCTGAGCCCCTGTCCAACCACCTGCTCTCCCTTCTCACTGAAATCGCCTTTGCAAAATGATGACAGTAAGAGAAGTCGGACACAGTTGACTCCATCTTACGCCTGACCTTCAAGCTCTCCTTGGTTATTCCTGGACATAGGCCAAGCTAACTTAAGGAGGAATTTATAGTTTAGCTTGAAAGGAAGGATAATAGTTCCTCCCTAAAACTAACTCCCTTCTTGCTCAGGGACCAAAACCGCCTTTGTTAGACTAATGAACGGCCACAGGAATAGGATTATGGGAGGGGCCTGAACTCTGCTAAAATGTAGGTTGTAGTTTCCATAATCTGTTATTGCTCAGGAATCATGTGGCCAGAGATTGCAAGATTTGTAACTTTCTTTATTACTCCTATTGATAACATCGCTAAGTTTGGTTTTTGAGATATTTTTCAGACTGATCTCAGCTGGACTCCTGACTCAACTGGTCCAGGGGCCCCACCCAGAGGTGAACTCAATACACGGGGACTGTTTTTCACATTACTGTGATATCATCCCCAACCTATCCATTCCCTAGCCCCCTGCCCACCAAATTGTCCATGAAAACCCTAACGTTTGAGCCTTGGAGGTGGGGGAGACGGACTTGAGTGACAACTCCAGTTCTTCTGGGTGGGCCAGCATTGCTTCAATTAAACTCTCCTTCTCTGCTGCAGTGCCTTGGTCTCAGAGGATTTATTTTGTCTGTACAGTGGGCAGGAAGAACTTGTTAGGTGATTATACCACATCCCTGCCCACCTGACCCAACAAGAAAGCAGTCCTTCCCAGACTGTCCCAGAGATATTTCTGGGGTTCCCAAAAGTGGGTGGGGGCTGTTGGCTGTAGTCACATAGTACCTGCCCATTTCGCCTCTCCTCCTCCATCTCCCATCTGATGCCACGTGCAGAAGCCTCACCACTGGTCCTCCTGACAGTGTGTGCAGTCAGAAGGCCAAGGTCAGTGTCTAGTGTGGCCTCCACCAATTTGGTACAGGTAGTTAGACAGGCATGAGTGGGGCAGGAGAAGGCTCTCCCCCACCCACGAGGGGGAATGTTCAGTAATTATCACATTGCCTCTCTAAAAATGATAAATTGGCAGCCGGTGCCAGGGAGAGGCCATTTCCTGATGGTCCACACCTGTTACACTAAAGAGTTAATTGAGGCCAGGTGCGGTGGCTCATGCCTATAATTCCCAGTACTTTGGGAGGCTGAGGCAGGTTGATCACCTGAAGACAGGAGTTCAAGACCAGCCTAGCCAACATGGAGAAACTCTGTGTTAGTCAGTTACTTAGTTAGAAAGGTTAGTTCTATCAATCTAGACCCTCAGATGTGGCTGAGAATCTTACCAAATGTCATGAAATCACTTTTATCAGCTTTTGGTTTTCTATTCTTTTATCCCAATGGCTCAAACCTAGATGAGAACAGACGTTAAGCCATCTCTGTTCATTGTCCTTCCGGCCTCTGAGCTGAAAATAAGTAAACAAGTAAATGCCCCATGCCCTCCAAAAGAAATCTAACCTATGCAGATACAACTCTTAACATTTTTTTCCTTCTCATCCCCAAATCTTCCCACTCGCCTCCAGTTTTTTTAAGTTTCTGGAAGTCCCAGCCCCACAAGCATCTCCTTCAGAGACTGCAAGTCCTATGCACTAAAAGCCTTAATGAGGTCATTTTGCTTTAACCGATTTGAAAATATAAACTTCTTTCTTCTATTCTCCTTCGCTTTCACATGTGTGTGTGTGTGTATGTGTGTGTATTTTTTTTTTTTTTGAGATGAGGTCTTGCTATGTTGCCCAGACTGGTCTTGAACTCTGGAGCTCAAGCAATCCTCCTACCTTTGCCTTTGAAAGTGCTGGGATTATAGGCATGAGCCACCATGCCTGGCCAGCCCTTTCATAATTTTAAAGCCAAAATTTTGTCAAATTTTATTCTTATTGTAGCCATTAGCCATTTGTTTACAAAGGTATCTCTCCCAAACATATGTCCAGGAAGAAAATAAGAATTTATACCAAAAGTTATACTTTCTCTTTCATCCAGTTCCCAGACTCACTATTTCTATTCTAAAATATTCAAAAGACCATGATTTTAATCGCATCTACTCTGGGATTAACCAAATAGCTTTAACAAACATTTGTCCTTTCAAAATTAAAAAATATATATATTAGTTACATATTTTTCTATAAAAATAATACCCTTGGGGAGAATATACATTGATATAACTATTTTGGAGAACTTTAGCAATATTATCTATTAAAATAAAAAGATCGGTAACTTCAGAGTTGAAATGGTCACTGATTTTTATTTTCTTATTTTTGCTTACTTTGGTTTTTTCCTATGTTGAGCAGGTATTGCTTATGTAACTAAAAATATTGTAAAATGTTTTTAGAAATATAGAAAACAAAAAGACATCCATCTAAAACCCCCAGCTGGGTGAGGTTAAAGTCTTTTTAAATTACTATCTAAAGTTACTTAATTTGTGTGATTAGATTTGCCATTACAAAGTGTTTCTGAATTTACAACTCACCCTTCACAGTGCTGGAAATCACACGGTGGGAATATTTTACTCATGCTGGGAATGGCATCAATAAGTTTCCCTCTTAATCTGTGACTTTGTGACAACTCCTTCTTTGCAACTCAAACCAAGTCCCTCTCATCCATAAATCCAGCTTCCAGATGCTCTCCTCTGAGCCTTGACCACCTGCTCATATGTCAATCAGATGATACCACAGCCATTTTTAACTATCTTTTTACCTGCCTGCCCTATCTCCACTGGGATCTGAGAGCTTCTCTTGGACCTGGACTGCACCTCCCAATTCTTTGCATCCTCGATGAGGAACAGAGTGTAGCAGATGCTCAAGCACTGTTTGAAGATAAAATAAAATGATCTCAATTTTACTAATTTCTGTGTATTACTGCTGCACACTATATTCAAGATCTTATATAAAAGGCTTCAAGATTTTCCATCGGTGGATTTAGGGTGATCGCATGGAGGAATGAAACAATGCTTGTGCGTGTGATGAAACTGCGCAAAGAAAACAACCAAACAAAACAATGCCTGGCTAGATGGTGGCATTTTAAGCAACTTAAAAGTCTGATGCTGAGCAATTTCCTTCTTAACATTTTTCTAGAAGGATTCATTTCCCTGAACAATTAGTCATCTCTGAGAATTCCCTTTTCCTCTGTTTAATAAAACTACAAAGACTGGAAAATACGCTGATATTGGAAAGTCAGGATAAATATTTTTACAAAATATTTAAATCTTAAGTGTACAGTAACTTTTATTTTGAATTTGTGAATTTATGTGTTTATTATTTATTTACAATCTTTGGCTGTTTCCTTATAAGTGATAAAAATTTAGGGAGAAATAGTTACAAGTATAAATATTTTTAAATATTATAGTAATTATTATCATAAGCAGACTATTCAAACACCTCTTCACTTGATATTATCAAATCGTATTTACTTGTCCTTCCTTTATAATCTTCCTTACTTCCTTCTTCCTTATATTCTTTATAACCTTCCTTCTCTCTCTCTCTCTCTCTCTCTCTCTCTCTCTCTCTCTCTCTCTCTCCCTGTTTTTGAGACACGGACTGGCTCTGTTGCCCAGGCTGTAGTGCATTGGTACAATATTGGCTTACTGCAACTTCCACCTCCCGGGCTCAAGCAATCATCCCACCTCAGCCTCCCAGGTAGCTGGGACTATATACACACGTACCACACTCAGCTAATTTTTGTGTTTTTTGTAGAGTCGGGGTTTTGTCATATTGCCCAGGCTGGTCTCAAACTTCCCAGCTCAAGCGATCCACCCACCACAGCCTCCCAAAGTGCTGGGATTACAGGTATGAGCCACTGTGCCTGGCCAATCTTTTATCAATTTTTTTTGCAACCTGAGGTCTTTTCTCTAAGAGTAAAAAAACTTTTTACTCCCACACATTTTTCCAATGCCCCCAGTGTTGGGTGTTGTCCAATTTGACTCTATAATTTTTTTTCTTTTTATTTTTTTAGAGATGGGGGTCTTGCTATGTCACCAACAATGAAGCGCAGTGGCTATTCACAACGATAGTGCACTACAGCCTTGAACTCCTGGGCTCAAGTGGTTCTCCCACCTCAGCCTCTTGAGTAGTTGGGATTACAGGCATGCACTGCCACACCCAGTTTTCTCCTATTTTTCAATAGTCATCTTTTTAATTTTTTAAAATTTCTTAGTCTCATGAAAATTACATAATGCATGAGCACTTTAGAAAAATTAGTCAATACCCATAAATTAAGGCTGGGCGCAGTGGCTCATGCCTATAATCCCAGCACTTTGGGAGGCCAAGGTGGGCAGATCACCTAAGGTCAGGAGTTCGAGACCAACCTGGCCAACATGGGAAAACCCTATCTCTGCTTAAAATACAAAAATTAGCTGGCCGTGGCAGCATGCACCTGTAATCCCAGCTACTCTGGAGGCTGAGGCAGGAGAATTGCTTGAACACAGGAGGCAGAGGTTGGTGCAACCAAGACCCCCCCACTTCACCCTGGGCGGGGGAGAGAGAGACCCTCTCTGGAAAAAAAAAAAAAAAAGAAAATACATATAAATTTTAACGATTAAATTTAATCATTCAGAAATAGCCAATATTTTAAATATTTTGATGTATAGACTTCCAAATACTTAGATACAGAGACCAATATATATATTTAAATGTTTTAATAAAAATAAGGCCATACCGTATATTCTTTGCTGTCAACTATTTACATGACAATGTGTTCTGAACTTTTTTTTTATGTCCATAGCTATATTTATACAAGATAATTTTTAAGGAATTCACGTAGACATTTATATAACATACTGAAAAGTTTGTAAAAAATAAAAATAAAAACTAGGAATAGTCAGAAAACTATTCTTTCTAATTTTGGATCTGTCATCTTTTAGAGGTGTGACATTGTTTTACTCTGTTACTCTTTTCTGCATCCATCTAAATGAGAAAATAGTACTGTTCAAACCTACCTCGAATATTTGTCATATTCATCAATTGGAAACACCATTATAAGTTTCAAGTATTATTCAAAGGCAAGACCTTATGATCTCTAGACAGATTCATAGCTAGGATATTACATCTGCAGGGCCTAAATATCTTCTTGAAGATAATAACCCTCATTCATCATGCATGCCTGCAGTCATTCACTGAAAAAAGAGTTATTGAGCATCTCCTATATGTCAATGTGAGCAATCGAAATCAAGTTCCTGTCCTTGTTAATCAAGTCAGATGTCAATCAAATAGTCAAGTAATTTTTAATATCATAAATAATATTTTTATTTAGTTTATTATTCTAACCTCTAAAAGTCAAGATTTTTCTTTTCTTTTCTTTCTTTCTTTTTTTTTTTTTTTTGTGATGGAGTCTTTGCTCTGTGGCCCAGACTGGAGTGCAGTGATGCAATCTCAGCTCACCGCAACTTCCGCCTCCAGGGTTCAAGCAATTCTCCTGCCTCACCCTCCCGAGTAGCTCGGTTTACAGGCACCCGGCACCACCTCCAGCTAATATGTTTGTATTTTTGGTAGAGATGGGGTTTTGCCATGTTGGCCAGGCTGATTTCAAACTCCTGACGTCAAGTGATCCACCTGTTTTGGCTCCCAAAGTATGCTGGGTGCTATGATTAGGCGAGAGCCACTGCGCCTGGCCTTTTTTTTTTTTTTTTTCCTGGTAGAGAAGGGGATCTTGTTATGTTTCCCAGGTTGGTCTTGAACTCTTGGCCTCAAGTGATCCTCCTACCTTGGCCTCCCAAAGTGCTGGGATTACAGGTGTGAGTCACCACCCGAGGCCATGATTTTGAACTGTTTTTCAAATGCATTATGCTTATGAACTATATCTCTATATCTAAAAATACAATGTAATGATTCTTTTAATTCAGAATTAGTAAGAAAACAAAAAGCTTACTCTGGACCAGGGAAGCTATAAATCTACATGTGTATTTCTGATTCTGGCTATAATGATTATAGATTCTAATATTCTCATTTTACATATTAACAAATTGAGGTTTAGAGTGGGTTCAGTATTTACCTAAGGTCACACAGGTAATGTATACCCAAACCTGGGATTCCCAAACCATCTTCTTACCTCTACTCCTCAGTTTCTGCCCTTTCTCATGTCTACCTACCTGCTTTATTTTTTTAACTTTTTTTTTTTGAGACAGAGTCTCACTCTGTAACCCAGGCTGGAGTGCAGTGGCACAATCTCAGCTCACTGCAACCTTCGCCTCCTGGGCTCAAGTGCTTCTTCTGCCTCAGCCTCCCAAGTAGCTGGGTTTACAAGTGTGTGACACCACGCCTGGCTAATTTTTCTATTTTCAGTAGAGACAAGGTTTCACCATGTTGGCCAGGCTGGTTTTGAACTCCTGACCTCAGGTAATCCACCTGCCTAGGCCTCCCAAAGTATTCAGATTATAGGTGTGAGCCACTGCACCCAACCATCTTTTAAAAATTATAATTTGTGCCAGGTGCAGTGGCATGTGTCTGTAGTCCCAGCTATTCAGAAGGCTGAGGTGGAAAGATGACCAGAGCCCAGGAATTCAAGACTTCAGTGCACTACAATTGCACCTGTGAATAGCCACTGTACTCTGGCCTGGGCAACATAGTGAGATCTCACATCAAAAGAAAAAAATTTGTTATCAACATTGGGATGAATGTTGTTGTTTGGTTGTGTTTGTTTAAACCAAGTATTGTGACTATAAATTAAAAAAAATAGACCATCGAAACAACTCAAAAACACAGGAAAACTATCAGTGAAACAAAACAATAATGGATGTCAAAGTGAGCTGTGTGACCATAATAGTTCATTCACTTCAAAGAGTCAGCATATAATGGAAAGAAGATTTGGATGACCTGTCCACATTCAAGACTGTCTCCTATGCAAATTTCCAACAATTTACATTGGAATTGTAACTTTACATTCTACTTTTTATTTTCTGAATAAAATTTTTGGTTTAAATTGCGTATATTGTGTGTAGTTTTTTTTTTTGTTGGTTTGTTTTAATTCTACAGGCTTGTTTCTTGCCTTTAGACTAATGTCCTTTTTTTAAATTGCACTTTCGAGCAACCAAGGATCATACTGCTTTAGCATTCACGCATCTATTAAAGATGTATTATGCAGACATTTTGCTGGGCAGTAGTACGAGGGAATAGTAATAGAGATGAGAATATAAGGATGAATAAGACACTGACATTGTTTTCAAAAAGGTGAATATGATATTGCCATTGCTTTCACAGTCTGCTGGGAAAGGCTCATCTAGGGAGAGACATATAGTTAAATACTGTATTATGGAAAGAAAAAGATAGAAGCTGATTAAGTAGGAGTCAAGAAGACTCCTTATAGATATTAAGATTTGAGCTAGGTCTTGAAGGATGAGAAAAAGCTTATCACTTTGAGAAAAGGAAAAGGATTTAGGGCAAAAGAAAAACCAGTGGACGCATGACCGAACATCTTATGTTGGCATAAAAGAGGCTGGATACGATGTACAAAGGAGAGTATCAGGAGTGAGAATAGAGGATGGGCTGAGGCCAGATCACCAAAGACTTTACTGGAAGGTTTTCACATAAAATGTGATGCAATTATATTTGTGAACCAACTTTATTTGGTTCCATGTGTCAACCTGAAATAATTCAAAGCATTAAAATTTAGTTTTAAAGAGTTTATTTAAGCTAAAAGCTGGTAATTGCCATCTGGAAAACACAGATGCAAGAAAAATGGGGTCAGTATTCTGAAATTAAAAGTTAAGTTTTTGAGGCTGGGTGCAGTGGCTCCTTCCTGTAATCCTAGCACTTTGGGAGCCGGAGGCAGGAGGATTGCTTGAGCCCAGGAGTTCAAGACCAGCTTGGGCAACATAGCAAGACCCCATCTCTACAAAAAATAAATTTATTAAATTTATTTTAAAATTTTATGTATATATAGAGTTTCATTAAGTCATAAATAAGGCAATTTTTTTAAGTCATCATTGAAGATATGCTTGCCCTAGAGATTAAAAAGTTAAGGAAGGCATTTGCTTTAGACAAAATAAAAAAAAACCCACATAAATCCTGGTAAATTAATATATAAGTATACATACATACTTATACAACAGTAGCAGGCTGAAATTAAAAATAATTCAACAATTGTAATTCTTATTTTTTAGCCAAATTCTCAAGTCTAACCTGATTCCTTTTTTGCTTTGTCTGACATGTTAATTTCTGATTCATGTTAATTTATAATACAGTAAATTTGGGTCATAAAGGCAAGTTATATAAGTCACTGCTACTGTTGTATAAGTATGTATGTATACTTATATATTAATTTATCAGGATTTATGTGGGAATTTTTTTTGTTTTTTGTTTTGTCTAAAGCAAATGTCTTCCTTAACTTTCTAATCTCTAGGGCAAGCATATTTTCCAAGCCAGTTGTTTCCAAGAATAGTTTTATTTTTAAACACATTTTCTTTCCAACTTCTAGGTTCAAGCGGTGCACGTGCAGGTTTGTTATATGGGTAAATTGTGTGTTGCAGGGGTTTGGCGTACACATGATTTTGTCACCCAGGTAATCAGCATAATACCCAATAGGTAGTTTTTGAATCCTTACCTTCTTGTCACGCTCCACCCTCAAATAGGCCCCAGTGTCTACTGTTCCCTTTTTTATGTTCATGTGGATTCAATGTTTAGCTCCTAGTTATGATACGAGAACATGTGGTATTTGGTTTTCTGTTCCTGCTTTAATTCACTTAGGATAATGGCCTCCGGCTCCATGTTTGTTTCCGCAAAGGTCATGAGCTCATTTTTCATAGCCATGTAGTATTCCATGCTACATATGTACCACATTTTCTTTATCCAGTCCACCATTGATGGGCATCTAGGTTGACTTCATGTCTGTCCTATTGTGAATAGTGCTGCAATGAACATGCACGTGCATGGGAAACTTCCCTTGGATACCTTTCATAGTATTGCTTTCTTCTCATGTTGAAAAATGCATTTTAGCTGCTTCTGATTGATTCTGCCTTTCCAGACTGGTGTTGCGATGACTATGCAGATGTCAATGAAAGTATGGGCCGTCCCCAGGCTCTGGAACATGACTGAAGTTGTTACTTGTTTTTGATGCTCAGCTGTATTGCTTCCCATCTGAAGGAAAACTCGTTTCCTCTGTACTTTACTCTCAACACTCACATCACTTCACTGCTGACATCAAATGTATGTTGCTGTTGCTGTTGTTTTCCCACACCAACCAATTCTCCATCTGTCCAGACACCAACTAGGTATCCCACAATTCAAATAAATTCCAACACTACAAACTGAGCTTAGCCCAAACTCCTCAGAAGAAGGGCTCAGTCCTGCAAGACTGTTCCTACTTCATATGCCAATTCCAAGTCCAGGTTATCATCTGTGCTTCTGACTTAACAGCTATTAATTGGAAGTTCCCACAACCACCACCCCTCTGCCAACTTTAAATAATTTGCTAGAACTGGCTGGGCACAGTGACTCATGCCTATAATCCCAGCCCTTTGGGAGGCCGAGGTGGTGGATCACCTGAGAGCAGGAGTTTGAGACCAGCCTGGCCAACGTGGCGAAATTCCGTCTTTACTAAAAATATAAAAACTAGCCAGGCATGGTGGTGCTCACCTGTAATCTCAGCTACTTGGGAGGCTGAGGTAGGAGAATTGCTTGAACCCAGGAGGCAGATGTTGCAGTGAGCCAGGATCACACCACTGCACTCCAGCCTAGGCAACAAAGCAAGACTCCATCTCAAAGAAAAAAAATTGCTACAACAGCTGGAAGAGCTCAGGAAAACAGTTTACTTATTGTATTGCCAGTTTAACATAACAGGATACAACTCAGGAACAGCCAGATGGAAGAGACACATAGGGCCACGTAGGAAGGAAAGGGTGTGCACTTTCCATTCCCTCTTCAAGCACACCACCCTCCCAACACCTCCCCATGTTCCACAACTGGAAGCTGTCTCTGAACCCTGTCCTTCTGGGTTTTTACTGAGGCCTCATTCTGCAGGCATGATTGATTAAGTCATTGGCCATTGGTGATTAAGTCAATCTTCAATCCCTCTCTCTTACAAGATGTGGGGATTTGGGGGCTAAAAGTTCAAACTCTCGGCCGGGCATGGTGGCTCATGCCTGTAATCCCAGCACTTTGGGAGGCTGAGGCAGGTGGATCACAGGCCAAGAGATGGAGACCATCCTGGTCAACATGGTGAAACCCCGTCTCTACTAAAAATACAAAAAATTAGCTGGGCATGGTGGCGCATGCCTGTAATCCCAGCTACTCAGGAGGCTGAGGCAGGAGAATTGCCTGAACCCAGGAGGCGGAGGTTGCAGTGAGCCAAGATCACGCCATTGCACTCCAGCCTGGGTAACAAGAGTGAAACTCCGTCTCAAAAAAAAAAAAAAAGTTCAAACTCTCTAATCACGGGTAACCACATGGTTAGTCCCCCTGGCAACCAGCTGCCATCTGAGGCTATCCAGGAGCCCCCAGCTACCAGTCATTCATTAGCATACACAAAGACACTTATCACTTCAGTGACAAATGGTTTTAGGATTATGGATTTCTGTATTAATTCATTCTTGCATTGCTATAAAGAAATACCTGAGTCTTAGGAATTTATAAAGAAAAGATATTTAGGCTGGGCTCAGTGGCTTGTGCCTGTATCTCTTGTCACTTTAGAAGGCCGAGGTGGGGTGGATTGCTTGAGCTCAGGAGTTTGAGCCCAGCCTGTGTAATAAGGTGAAACTCTATCTCTACCAAAAATACAAAAATTAGCTAAGCTTGGTGGCTCGCATCTGTAGTCCCAGCTACTCAGGAGGCTGAGGTGGAAGGATCGCTTGAGCCTGGGAGGTTGAGGCTGCAGTGAGCTATGATCACACTACAGGTATTGATCGACTTACGATCTATGCAACTTACGACCATTCGACTTTACGACCACAATCGCTAGCCACGACTCTCCGTGTCTGGCAGCACAAACGTTGCCCAGCTGGGCGTACGACAGTGCGGACCAGCTTCTGGCAGCATTACCATCTCCGCGTGCACCATTTCAACTGTTATCCCAGACTCGGTACAGCAATTTGTGTTTTGGGTCTCGGATATTTTTCATCAAACCCCTCCCAAGATGTCTGCCAAGAGGAAATTGTCTTTGTATACACCTCAGCCTGCCAAGAAGGAAAGAAAGGCCATCAATCTCGACACGAAAATAAAGGTAATTAAGCAGTACGAAGGAGGAAAGAAAGTGAATGTGATCACACGAAGTTATCACACTCGACTGCGTCAACGATTTTGAAAGATAAAGAAAGAATTCGTGAAGCTGTGAAAGGTTCTGCACCCATGCGATCAACAGTTATAACAAAGCAATGAAGCAGGCCCATCCACAAAATGGAGAAATTGCTATATATTTGGATGGAAGATCAAATTCAAAAACGGCCAATAAAATGTTTCATACATGTTTATATATTTTGATATGTTTTGCAATTGGGAAAATGTTTCCTATGGTATTTTTTACACCTGTATTTTGTATTTTTGTATGCACCTGTATTTTGTAATTTTGTATGTTTTGCAAATATTAAACCAGTTGTACTGGTAATGCAGTGTTTTACTTAAACCTGACGAATGTAAAAATAAGAAACAAAATGGTGTAGAGATGATACAAATGGCATAAAATGAATAAAGAAAATTATGCTATATAACAATAATGAAAGAAAATTATGATAAAATATGACTTAAATTTTTTATAACATCATTTCACAGTACTGTACATATAGCTTACTCAACTTCCGACCAAATCGTGTTACGACTGGTCTGTTGGACCCAATCGTGGTTGTAAGTCGAGCACTAGCTGTATTGCATTCCCACCTGGGTGACAGAGTGAGACCCTGTCTCAAAAAAACAAAAAACAAGAGTTTTAATTGGCTCATGGTTTCACAGGCTGTACAGGAAGCATGATACTGGCATCTGCTCAGCTTCTGGGGAGGCCTCAGAAAACTTACAATCGTGGTAGAAGATAAAAAAGCAGGAGCAGGCATGCCTTACATGACAGGAGCAAGAGCAAAAGAGAAGGGGGAGGTACCATACACTGTTAAACAACCAGATCTCGTGAGAACTCACTGTCATAATGAAGTAGGAAAGACCGCAAACAAACCTCTGGAATACCGAACCGGGAAGGAAGTGGTGATTTTTTTTGGCTGGGAGCTGCGGCGGGCCTGAATGCCCCAATAGCCGAGCTCCCCAACAAAGAAAATCCTTGCCCTTTTAAAGGCTTACAACTCTAGAAATTACATGTGAAAAGATCTTGATCCATGAAGTAGGCATGGGATATATGACTTAGGTGGGGGTCTGATCGTGTTTAAGTAAAAACAATGCCTTCCAGAAAGATTCCTCCATACCATATCCGTGATCTACAGATGGGATTGTGGTTAGCAGTAAGGGTCTTATCCTTAACCTGGTCAGCAGCGCCAACCAGCCCCTCTTCTGGCTGACTTCTAACTTCTCCCTTTGAGATGCAATGTAGAAGGCTGAAGGGGAAATGGCCTTAGAAGCTGAAGAGGATTAAAGGTCTCCTTCCACAACGAGAACAGCACCAAGGAAATGCTACTAAACCATTCATTTATGAGAAATCTGCCCCATGACCCAATCACCTCCTACCAGGCCCCACCTCTAACCTTGAGGGTTATAATTCAACTTGAGATTTGGTGGGGACACAGATCCAGAGCACATCAAACTGTGTGCCAAGGGATGAAGGGATAGTGATCAAATATACATTTCTTCTTATTATTATTTTTTAAAATAGAGATAGGTTCTCATTACATTGCCCAGGCTGGTCTCAAACTCCTGGGCTCAAGCAATCCACCTGCCTTGGCCTCCCAAAGTGCTAAGATTACAGGCATGAACAACCGTGGCCCACCTATTTATTTTTATTTTACGCTATGCCACACTCAAGATTACGTGAGAAAGTCCAATATGGAAATAGTTAACGGTTGCTCCTCTCTTCTTCCCAAGAAAAGTCTCAAAGCCATATTATTGCACAGGGGAATTCTACCAAATCTTTAAAATGCAGATAATTCCAGTTTCTTTTAAACTATTCTGGAGCCTAGAAAAAGAAGAAAAGCTTCCTAATTATTTTGATTCATTTTTATGAAGGGAGCATAAAATATATAACCAAGAAAGACTACAAAATTTACAAAAGTGAAGGCCCTGTGTGGTGGCTCATGCCTGTAATAACAGCACTTTGAGAGGCCAAGGTGGGAGGATCACTTGAGCCTAGGAGTTCAAGAATAGCCTAAGCAATCTAGGCAGACCTCGTCTCTACAAAAAAAAATTTTTAATTAGCAAGACATGGTGATGTGTGCCTGTAATCCCAGCTACTCGGAAGGCTGAGGCGGGATGCTCATATGTGTCCAGGAGTTGGAGGCTGCCGCGAGCTATGATCATGCCACTCCATTCCGTCCTGGACAACAGTGTGAGACTCTGTCTCAAAAAACAAAAAATACAAAGCCATAGACTAGTCTTTCTATTTATATCAATACTAAATAAATTATTAACAAGCAGAATCCAATGGCAATTTATGACCATGAAGGTTTTTCTCCTATGAATATATGGATAGCTCAATTCTAGAAAATCTAATAATATATATTACCTATTACATGATCATCTTCCTGAATGCTGAAAAGGAATCTGATAAAATTCAACAATGATCCTAGATAATAAAACAAAGAAACTTTCTGGGTTTTTTTTTTTTGAGACAGAGTCTTGCTTGTTGCCCAGGCTGGAGGGCAGTGGCATGATCTCGGCTCATTGCAACCTCTACCTCCCAGGTTCAAGCAATTCTCCTGCCTCAGCTTCCTGAGTAGCTGGGACTACAGGCACGTGCCATCATGCCAGCTAATTTTTTGTACTTTTAGGTCCAATGGGGTTTCACCGTGTTAGCCAGGATGTTCTTGATCTCCTGACCTGGTGATCCATCCACCTCGGCCTCCCAAAGTGCTAGGATTACAGGCAAGAGCCACCGCACCTGGCCAAAACAAAGAAATTGTAAATAAAGGAAGTGTTGACCATAAAGCCAAACTTCATATAATATTTAAAGAGGTTTATTCTAAGCCAATATTAATGACTGTGGCTCAGGTTACAGTTTGGTTTTACACTGTGGAGTGGGGAATGCTTGAGTGAAGGAAGACAAGGTGGGTTGTGGAAGCCAAGGTCCTTGTTTTGTAGATGAAGCCTCCAGGTAGCAGCCTTAGAGAGAAGAGATGGTAAATATCTCTGTTAATGATGTCGGACTGTCATTTAATCTCTCCTAGATCTGGGAAAGGCCTAGAAACAGAAGCAGATTCTTTATAGATGCAAATTTCCCCACAAAAGACAGGTTTGCAGGGCCATTTCAAAATGTGTTAAGAAAATATATTTTGGGGTAAAATATTTTTATTGGCTTCAGGATCTGCTAACTGTTATGTAATGTTATATCCGAGTTGGGTTGGAATTTGCTATTTTATTGCCAAAGCGCCTGTTTGGTCAGTCTTATGCTCTGTATTTTAACAGTAATGCTGGTAAGTTAAGCCCAAACACCAAAAGAAAAGAGGGTATGAGACATGTCCCACCTCCCTTCCCCTTCATAGTCTGAAATGTCGTTTTGAGACAAGTTCTTGCTCTGTTACCCAGGCTGGAGTGCAGTGGTGATATGACTCACTTCAGCCTCGAACTGTCACGATCTAGTGATCCTCCTGTCTCAGCCTCGGGAGTAGCCGGGACTCCAGGAACGGGCCACCACACCCAGCTAATTTTTAAAAGGTTTTGTAGAGATGGGGTCTTGCTATGTTGCCCAGGCTGGTCTCAAACTCCTGTCAAGCTATCCTCCCACTTTGGCCTCCCAAAGTGTTGGGATTACAGGTGTGAGCCATCCTGCCCAGACACATATCTAAATTATTTGAAAAAAAATTTGATTATGATAAAACCACAAAAATTCTATAAGATCTTAGGGTAGAATTGTTTTGTAACCTTGGAAAAACAAAAACTTTTCACTAAAAACGTGTGGAACACTTAACTATATGATAGGGTAAATTTCTTGAAGACTATAAAATACTAAATTGATTCAAGAACAGCTAGAATCTGACTAGAGCAATAATCATTAAATAACTGAAAAGGCACTGAGCACTTATGGGGGCCAGCCTGCAAGGTGCTTTCAAATAACTTTTGCTTCTACTGTCAGGACCTTAGATAGTCCCCTCTCTGAATCAGGGCTAAATCAGAGCTGACCCAGTGACCAACAGAATAAGAAAAAAAGTGACAGTGTGTGTCTTCCAACACTAGATAATTAAAAGGCATTGTGTCTTTTACCATGCTCTTTTTAATTGCTTCCTCTAGGGCAAGCTTGCTCAGCCTGCAGCTTGTGGGCCACATGTGGCCCAGAATGGCTTTGAATATGACCAACACAAATTCATAAACTTTCTAAAAATATTATGAGATTTATTTTTGTAATTTGTTTTAAAGCTCATCAGCTATCACTAGTGTTAGTGTATTTTATGTGTTACCTAAGACAATTCTTCTTCCAATGTGGCCCAGGGAAGCCAAAAGATGAGCTACCCCTGCAGTCTAGGGGAAGCCAGGCACCATGCTGTGAGGACACTCAAGCAGTACTGTGGAGAGACCCATGAAAAAAGGAACAGAGGTTTTTGGCTAATAGCCAGCACCGACCTGGCAGTCATGTTAGTGAGACATTTTGATCCTCCAGCCCCAATAAAGCTTTCTGATCACTACAGCCTCAGCCAACATCTAACTGCAACCTCATGAGAAACTTCAAGGCAGAACCACTTAACTGAGCTGCTCCCAAATTCCTGACTCACAGAATCAATGAGATAATGAATGGTTATTGTTGTTTTAGGCCACTGAGTTTTGGGATAATTTCTAACACAGCAATAGATAATACAGAAATCTACCTCTAAAAAAGGCACTAAACCAATATAGCTTTAATAAACTTCTTTTGGGTCTTCAAGAAACTGACCATATTTACACTATTTAAACTCTTCTAGGGCATAAAAAAGAAATATTTCTAATGCATTCTGTGAAATAAACATAACTCTGATATCAAAACCAGACCAGGTATAATATCCAGCAAATAATCAAATAGAGAGATAGGCAGAAACCCAGAGAGACAAACAAATAGGCAGAAACCCAGAGAGACAAACATTCAAACGTTTAAGCTATCTCAGCTATAACCATAGGTACAGATATCCTTATTAAAATATTTGTGAATTTGCTCCAGCAGTGTATCAAGATAACAAAAAATTATAATTAGAGTCTGATTAAATTAGTCACTAGAAAAAAAATTATCATCGTAATTCACTACATATCAATAAAGAAAAGTTTATAATAATCTCCATGCTAAAAAAAAAATCACTTGATAAAATTCAGCAGCAATTACATTGACCACATCTTAGTAAACTAGGGTTAGAAATAAACCTGGAAAAGAGTGAAAGCAGAAACTTTCAATAAGTCCAATGCATAATATAAATCATTCAAAGAATTCCCATTTAAATTAGAAGAAAAGCAAAGATTTCCACTAACAATACTATTATTGAAAAATTATACTTGAAATTTTACCCAATTTAATGAACTCAGAAAAAGAGAAATATTAAGAAGGAAGAAACAGAACTTATTTTGCAAGTATACAGTTGAAACTATAGAACTAAGTCTATAGGTAGAATTAATCAAAAGAGCAAAAGAGAGGACAAGGGAGTCTAATATGATGTCTCACAGGTCAATGTACAAAAATTAAAGAAATAATCAATTTGGAAATAACATACAAAAAGTCTCATTTACAACAACAGAAAAGTATAAAATACTTGGGAACAGAGATAACAATAAGCGGGTATGCTTGTATTAAGGAAACTAGAGTGGCTAGGTGCAGTGGCTAACACCTGTAATCTCAGTATTTTGGGAGGCCAAGACAGGAGGATTGCTGAAGGCTAGGAGTTTAAGACCAGCTTGGGTATTACAAATTTTTATCTCTGTAGAAAATAAAAAAAAATTTAAAAAAATTTTAAAAAGAAAACTAGAAAACTGCTTTCAAAGATATAAAATACATGAGTAAGTGAAGAGAGACATATGTTTCTGGAATGGACCAATAAACTATGCAAAGACTAAGTTTTTCAAATTAAGGTATAAATTCAACATAATTTCAAACAAAATTTTACCAATTTTTTGAAATGACAAACCAACTTGAAAGTTTATATGAAAGAGAAATTGGTTGGTAAAAGCTGCCTCCTTCTTTTTATAAATTTAAAAAAAATGGAGAAGGGAAACTTGCCCTATTAGATGATAAAACATACTATAAAGCTATAGTAATTAAAACATTGTGGTATCAGTGTAGAAGACTAATATCAACAAATAGTATCTGTGTAACAGTAAGTTCAGAATAGATTTATTTTAAAATAATAATTCTGTTTATAATACAAGAAACATTTCAAATAAGCAAAAATGAATTATTAAATAATTGGTATTGAAATCATTGGAGATTCATCCAGAAAGAAAACTATACTAACATTCTTGCCTCAAAGTATGCTATAAATGTTAAAAACAGAACTATGAAGAAAATATAGGGAATACTGTATATTCATAACCTTGGGTAAGGAAGACCAAGAAAAAGATGTGCTGGCTATTAGCCAGGAACCTCTGTTCCTAACCACATAAAAATTTAAAATTGTAATACTAAGAAAGAGATCATAAATGATTTTTTTTTTTTTTTTTGAGATAGGTTCTTGCTCTGTCACCCAGGCTGGAGTGGTATAATCACAGCTCACTGCAGCCTGGACCTCCCAGGCTCAAGCTATCCACCCACCTCAGCCTCCCGAGTAACTGGAACTACAGGCATGCACCAGTATGCCTGGCTCATTAGCATATTTTTTGTAGAGACAGGGTCTCACTGTTGCCCAGGCTGGTCTCAAACTCCTGAGTTCAAGTGATCCTCCACACATAGCCTCCCAAAATGCTAGGATTACAGGCATGAGCTACCATGCCCAGCCCTTAAATAAAATTAATAGACAAGTGACATGCTAGAAAGAAAAGAATTTGCAACACATTTTACAAATATTAATATTCCTATTATAAAAAGTTTCTACAAATCAAAAAGAAATATTTACCATCCTAGTTTGAAATATGGACAAAAGTGTGCTCATTTTGATAACACATATACTAAAATTGGAATGATACAGAGAAGATGAACATGGCCCCTGCACAAAAATGACCATAAGTGCATGAAGTATTTCATAGTTTTTCACTTATTTCTAAAATTCTAAAAAGCATAAATTGGTTAAATCTTTAAAATTGAGCCAGAGGAGATTATATATGTGTGTGTGTGTATGTATACATATGTGTGTATACATACACACACACACGCGCGCACACACACACACACACACACATATATATATATTTGAGATGGAGTCTCGCTCTGTCACCTAGGCTAGAGTGCAATGGCACGATCTCGGCTCACTGCAACCTCTGCCTCCCTGGTTCAAGTGATTCTCCTGCCTCAGCCAGCCTCTTGAGTAGCTGGGATTACAAGCACCCACCACCATATCTGGCAAATTTTTGTATTTTTAGTAGAGACAGTGTTTCACCATGTTGATCAGGTTGGCCTCAAACTCCTGACCTCACGTGATCCATGTACCTCAGTTTCCCAAAGTGCTGGGATTATAGATATGAGCCACCATGCCTGGCCTATATTTTTATATTATAAAAACATTAATAATAACAGCATACTGATGTTTAAAGGGAAAAATAAATAAAACTTAAAATGTGAAGTCATTTCCATTATCTTTTTCTCCAATTTCCCTGGAACAGTGATTTCTCTCCCATATCACCTTGACCTCCTGTTTTGAGCAGTGGAAACTCTCTTCAAACAAAAGCTTGTGCAGAATGTCTCTGTGAAATGCTGATGAGCGGCCGGACATGGTGGCTCACACCTGTAATCCCAGCACTTTGGGAGGCCGAGGTGGGTGGATCACCCGAGGTCAGGAGTTTGAGACCAGCCTGGCCAACACGGTGAAACTCTGTCTCTACTAAAAATACAAAAATTATCCAGGTATGGTGGTGCATGCCTGTAATCCTAGCTACTAAGGAGGCTGAGGCAGAAGAATCGCTTGAACCAGTGAGCCGAGATGGTGCCATTGCACTCCAGCCTGGGCAACAGAGAGACTCCATCTCAAAAAAAAAAAAAAAAAAAAAAAAAGAAAGGCTGATGAGCGAGAAGCTGATCTGGTTGAAGCAGGAAAACTTCCTACCTTACTGCCTTTTAACTCCTGCAGCTCAGCTAAACGTTTTTGCTAACCCTCACCAGAGAATTCCCTTGGTTCTTTCAACTACTGACACCTGGGCTTTCAATTTTCATTCATAGGCGAACACACAATACTCCACCATCTGTTAATGTCAAGATATTGGTATACAGTTGACCCTTGAACAACACTGGTGGTTTGAGTTGCACAGTTCCACTTAGTAGCAGATTTTCTTCCCCTCTGCCATCCCTGAGACAGCTAGGTAACCCTTTCTCATCCTCCTCCCCTCCAGGCTACTCAAGGTGAAGACAACAAGATGAAGATTTTTATGATTATTCACTTCCATTTAATGAATAGTAAATGTATTTTCTCTTCCTTATGATTTTCTTAATAATATTTTCTCTAGTTTATACGATAACAGTGCATAATCCATATAACATACAAAGTATGTGTTAACTGTGTGTGTTATTGGTAAGGCTTCTGGTCAACAGTAGGCTATCAGTAGTTAAGTTTTGGGGGACTTAAAAGTTTTGTTTGCTTTTTTATCCTTTTTTTCTTTTTTTTGAGACAGAGTCTCGCTCTGTTGCCCAGGTTGGAGTGCAGTGGCTTGATCTTGGCTCACTGCAACTTCTGTCTTCTAGGTTCAAGCAATTCTCCTGCCTCAGCCTCCCAAGTAGCTGGGATTACAGCTGTGTGTCACCACACCTAGCTAATTTTTGTATTTGTTTTTAAGTAAAGATGGGGTTTCACCATATTGGCCAAGCTGGTCTTGAACTCCTGGCCTCAAGTGATCCGCCCACCTTGGCCTCCCAAAGTACTGGGATTACAGGTGTAAGCTACCGCACCCAGCCTAAAAGTTATATTTGAATTTTTGATTGTGTAGGGGGTTGGTAAGTACACAATCCCCTAGATACTTGATTGTGTATCATGTATCACAAGTATCTACTGTAGAGTATTTTATAAGTATGAAAGCAGCAATACAGTTCGCTACTAATATCTATTGTATTTTATAGGTATCTACTGTATTTTATAGTTATCAAAGCAACAATGCAATTTATTTATTAATTTATCAAATACTTCATGTCCTCTATAAACCAGGCTGTTAAAAATACAACAGCAAACAAAACTAGCAAGATCACTACTAATAAACAAGTGAATAATCAAATTAGTAGCAACAAATACAGTAAGAAATAAATAACAGGGCCAGGTGTGGTGGCTCACGCCTGTAATCCCAGCACTTTGGGAGGCTGAGGGTAGTGGATCACCTGAGGTCAAGAGTTCAAGACCAGCCTGGCCAACATCATGAAACCCCATCTCTACTAAAAATACAAAAATTAGCTGGGCATGGTGGCGTATGCCTGTAATTCCAGCTACTCGGGAGACAGAGACAGGAGACTTGCTTGAAACCAGGAGGCGGAGGTTGCAATGAACCAAGATGGCGCCACTGCACTCTAGTGTGGCATGCCTGTAATGCCAGCACTTTGGGAAGTCAAGGTGGGAAGGTCACTTGAGCCCAGGAATTTGAGAGCAACCTGGGCAATATAATGAGACCCCGTCTCAACATTTTATTTAAAAAATTAAAAATAAAATAAATCCACCCTTTGTTCTTCAAACACAGAACAAGAGTGACAGGAGGATAGTTGGCAAGGCTCATTAGGATGAGTCACACAAACTGAAGTATTGCCCTTTGTCTTAAACTGGAAAACGGTATCTGGTCACAAGGCCAGCAATTAATGTCAATCTGCAGAAACAGGCAGACAAAAACAACAATATAACAACAAACAAAAACAGAGGCAGAGAAACTGATAATCACACCTTCCCAAATTAATGCTGTCTACATGCTCCATTTTTTTCAACCAAATTTATCCTCTAATTCAAATTGACAATTAAAAGGTAAATCACTATTAGCCACCCTGCTGATACACTCTGTTTGGTGTAGCACATTGTAATTCAAGTACTATCTACAAATCAAAGTTCAAAGAAAAAGGTGATCTTTTATTTAATTTTATTTTTATTTTTTTGAGACAGAGCCTCACTCTGTCACCCAGGCTGGAGTGCAGTAGTGTGATCTCAGCTCACTGCACCCTCCCCCTCCCAGGTTCACGCGATTCTCCTGCCTCAGCCTCCCAAGTAACAGGGATTAAAGGTGCACGCCGCCACACCTGGCTAATATTTGTTTATTTGTTTTTTAAAGCTTTCTTGAGAAGTGAGGAAACACATACTACTGATTTTTTCTTCAGAATGAAGGAAACAGGCTAAATGCATGACAGCATTCTATTTCTACACTCTCCCATGTCCCAGCTCCCTTCTCCCGGAAATTCTTACACATGCACAAAGGAGATACATACAATGATGTTTACTAAAGAACTATTTGTAATCGTGAAAATGAGGAGATAACCTAACTGCCCATCAGAATGGAAAAAAGTTTAATCATACAGATTATTATTTAGCAGTTTTTCAGAATCACAACTACTAAAAAAGGCTTACCATGTGCCTTGCCCTGATTTGGGAACTTTATGTATATTCACTCATTTAATGAGAGTTAATGAACTCAAAAGTGTCAAACGCTTAAAACTGTGCCTGGTCCGTAGTAAGCACTAAAAGTTTCAGCTGAAGATTTTCACCTTTTCTTTAATGCATTATTTGTGTGTGTGGGGTACAATATCATCATTGTAATACCACCCTTATATTATTATCCCCGCTGAGAGAAAAGAAAACTAGGACACAAAGAGTCTAAGCTACTTGCTCAAAGCACTTGCTTTCTTGGGGTTCAAAAGCAGACAAGAAGGCTCCAGCCCAGAAGCTTCCTGCCAGAAAGCCACCGGCCAGAAGGCAGCACCTCCTCCGAAAGCTCAAGAAGTGTCAAAAAGCTACAGCCCAGAAAACGCCGGCTCCAAAGTCATGTGGCAAGAAATCGTTAGAGGTGATTATAAAAGTAAATGAAGGTTCTTTTTGGCATGCTGGCAAAAAAAGAAAGGAAAGAAAGAAGAAAGAAAGAAAGGAAGGAAGAGAGAGAGAAAGAAAGAAAAGAAGGAAGGAAGGAAGGAAGGAAGGAAGGAAGGAAGGAAGGAAGGAAAGAAAGAAAGAAAGAAAGAAAGAAAGAGGAAGGAAGGAAGGAAGGAAGGAAGGAAGGAAGGAAGGAAGGAAGGAAGGAAGGAAGGAAGGAAGGAAGGAAGGACAAACAACAATAAAGCCATGATGGAAATCCTCGGCTCTGAGATTATAATTATCTTCCCTATGCATACTATCTCTTTACAGTCTTCCTTTCTTCAGCTTTCCCATGACCAGTGATAAAGCAGAGATTTTGGATACTAGCCAAATAAACTGGACAGAAAGTCAATAAAGTTCTTTCTGCCATGGTCTCCCTGGAGAGTGAAGAAGTGAGGAAAACACAGTGAAACCTCATTATACAGCGTCTGCTACAGATGTGGTGAGATCAATCCCCTCCCCACATGCATAGCACCTCCTGTTATAGCACAGAGCAGAGGTCCCCCGAGCATTCTATCAGAGTTCAGATGGATGTAGTTGTTGGAAGGATGTCTAGGCAGTGTGACGTGGCATTCTGCCCAGGGGGTGAGTGTGTGTGGTGTGTGTGTGTGTGTGTGTGTGTGTGTGTGTGTATGTATACATGCATTTGAAGATGTTTCCCCAAATGATTCTGACCTCCCCCTAATACACTATAGGATCATGAAGCCATAGTTTTCAAAGAGTGTAAAATCACATTTACAGAAGCATCGCACTCCAGGAAAGGCATGTCATTTCTGATTTGCAAAGCTCATAGGAAGGGGGAGAAGGCTTTCATCTATCATTCCTTCAGATTCTGAGGCAACGGACCTTGCTACATCTGCTGAGAGAAAGCCACTTTCTTCATCTTGAATTTCCTTGACCATCACAGAGAAGCTGTAGGCCAAACTTGTTCTTTCTTTCCCCTATCATCAGATAGAATAATCTAAATGAACACAAAAAGATTCCCAAGCCAACAGTGTAATATGATTTGTGGAAAGCGCTATTCCATATTAATCATAAGCCTCTAAGTGAGGCCTGTGAGGATGGCGCGGAGTTGGGGCTGGGGTACAAGCAACAATTTTCATATCACGGAGAACTGGGATGCCATTAATCATGTAAAACAATCATTCCAAGTGAATGTATGGTAGACTTGCATTAGGAGTTCGAGACCAGCCTGAGTAACATAGTGAAACCCCGTATCTAATTAAAAATATATATATATGGCCGGGCATGGTGGCTCACGTGTGTAATCCCAGCACTTTGGGAGGCTGAGGTGGGCAGATCAAAATGTCAGGAGTTCGAGACCAGCCTGACCAACATGGTGAAACCCCATCTCTACTAAAAATACAAAAATTAGCTGGGCAGGGTGGTGGGCACCTGTAATCCCAGCTACTCAGGAGGCTGAGGCAGGAGAATCACTTGAACCTGGAAGGCAGAAGTTGCAGTGAGCTGAGATCATGCCACTACACTACAGCCTGGGCAGCAGAGTGAGACTCCATTTCAAAAAAAAAAAAAAAAATTAGCCGGGGATGGTGGTGCGTGCCAGTAGTCACAGCTACTCAGGAGGCTGAGACAGGAGAATCAACTGAGCAGTTGAATTCTGGTTTCTCCTCAGACTGCCCAGTTTTAACAGATAGAAAATACTATAGAGTGTCCATTTCCCACACAGAAAAATAAAGACACTTGTACATATCGCGTTTTTTTTTTTGGTCACCATTTGAACCACTAAAATGCTGTTTGAAAAATTAGTGATGATCAGAGTCTTTTCGAGGGAAACCTTATAAAATATGGATTTCCAGGCATCACCCATCTCCCAGCTATATGTTCAGACATGGTGGGAATGAAAATCCACAGCCTGTGAAGATGGGGTTGGGCTTATCCTTCACTCTTTCTGATGTATCATGTCTAGATTTGCTCAAGTTTTCAGCATTCTTTGGGGCACTAACCTGAAAATCTCTTGGAACTTTGGAAAGGTTATAAGATTGAACTCAGTGCAGCTGTCCTCCAAGTTACATGCCCAAGAGAGAAAGTTATGAAGATATTAAGTCTGTATAATGGCATCAGAGAAAAAGGAAGTTGGTTACTTGGTGAACACTCCATTAACAACCATCATTAACTTCTTATTATGTGTTCTAGATTGTAACAGAAACTGGGAAAAATAGAGGAAAACTCTCAGACCATTACTTAAACAAGTACAATTAGAAAATAAGATATTAAAAAATCATTTTAAGCTTCTTCTTGATTTCTGTATTGCTAAGGGTAGAAACCCACTGGAAGGATTACTTTGTTAATAAAACATCATGGAGGCTAGGCATGGTGGCTCACGCCTGTAATCCCAGCATTTTGGGAGGGCGAGGAGGGTGGATCACCTGAGATCAGGAGTTTGAGACCAATCTGACCAACATGGTGAAACCCTGTCTCTACTAAAAATACAAAAATTATCCAGGTATGGTGGTGAGCGCCTGTAGTCACAGCTACTCAGGAGGCTGAGGCAGGAGAATCACTTGAACCTGGGAGGTGGAGGTTGCAGTGAGTCAAGATAGTGCCACTGCACTCCAGCCTGAGTGACAGAGCAGGAGTTTGTCTAGAAAGGAAGGAAGGAACAAAGAAAGGAAGGAAAGGAGGAAGGGAGGCAGGGAGGGAGAGGAAAATGTCAAGGAATTTTTGATAAACCCCTGAGTTACTCTTAATGGGAAAGACTGCGACAGGGGGTCCAAGCTATACTGCATATTCAAATATTGGGAAGTTTTGGTTTTCTCAGGATCGCCTACAGGCTGGGACACTTAGGAATTTTGGGATTTAAAGACGAGATGAGAAACAGGTTCTAGGGTGCTGCTATGTATGGCCCTACAGCAAAATAACAAATGAGAATTTCAGGGGCAGGAATGGCTGAAGAAATTCAAGAACCGTAGGAGCTAAAATCCATGTGCTGTGACATCCTGCTCTGCAACAGACCTGTGTGAGTGGTGCTTAGTACCCCGTGGAGTGGGGACCGTGTCCACAATGTTGAGAAGACAGCAGCTGGGTCAGGAACAGGAGAGGAAGGGCTAGGGATTGAGCTTATTTGTTGTTAATATTAATATTCACTAGGACCATGAGTCCTTTTAAGTATTTCTGCTTACATTTTAGAGTGAATGAGTTGAATTTTTTAAAAAGGTTACCATTAAACTGACACCTAACTATGTATGTTTCTAATATGAATTTTTATGATATCAGATTATAGAATAAAACATGATATATCCAGGAGGAGAGGTAATTGAGGCCATGAATTCTAAACTGAAGGAGACCTGGGTTCAAATCCTGGCTCTTGGCCTTTGTTTTCTCATCCATTCCCTCTTGTGAGGCTGGAATGAGAGGTGCTAAGTTTCAGCACTGAGCACATGTCTGGTGCATGGTAAGCACTCAGTAATGGGAATCATTATTATTACCTTAATGAGTTTAGGAGAAATGTTCCTTTGATCCAATTCTGAGACATTGGAAGAATTCCTTTATCAAAATGTTTATACCATCAGAAATATAATTACTTTTTCTTAAAAATATTGTTTTATATTAAAGACATAGCTATTGACAGGGCTTTTCTGGTTGCAAGTAACAGAAACCTCAACTTAAACAGGCTTAAGGGAAAAGGGCATTTATTGATTTTAACAACTGAAAACACCAGGGGCATTCAATCTCATTGTATAAATGAGTTCAAAAATGTCAAGAATTCCGTTCTCTGTTTCTTTCTTTCTCTCTCTCTCTCCATCTCTCTCTCTCTCTCTCTCTCTCTCTCTCAGTCTACTATTTTTGGTTGGAATTTGGCATCAGACTGACCCTCCCCATGCTGTGGTCACTATCGCTGTCACTGTCAGGCTTAGATTGCCCAAACTTGATATTTAGGAGAAAGAGATATTCTCCCATTGGTTCTCATAAAATCTTCATAATCGAGTCTCATTGGCATTCATGAGTCATGAACCCATCACTGAACCAACCCATGGGCTAGAAGAGGGGGATACTCTGACTGGGTAGGCCCGGGACACAAGCCCACCCTTGGAGCTAAGGGTAGGTGACTTACTCATAACATATGGATGGAGAGTGGGAAGGGAGGTGACTTCCTAAAAAAATTCGAGTATTATCACAAGAAAAATGAGAAATAGATGCTGTGCAGACAAAAACACAGACATTCACAAAAACCTTGAATGGCACTGGTCTTAGAGGAGAAGGACAACAAAATGTACCACAAGCACATAAAGAATAGGACTTGACCCATAACGGACCAGATCTGTGTTGTAGAAGGCATTTAATAATGGCATTTTTAGCCATCTGTTTTGTTATATCCATTGTATAATACATAGTTTCTCTAGGTTTCTTAGTATTTCCTGTTTGTTGTTGTTATTTGTCTTAGTCTATTTTATGCTGCTATAACAGAATACAACAGACTGGCTAATTTATAAACAATGGAAGCTTATTTGGCCCATAGTTCTGGAGGTTTGGAAGTCCAAGAATGAGAGCTGCATCTGGTGAGGGCCTTCTTGCTGCGTCATAACATGGTAACAGGTACCACATGGTGGGAGAGCACATAAGAGCAAGCCAGAGAGGGCCAAACTTTTATAACAACCCATTTTTTAGAAGCCACTTTTATAACAAATCAACTCCTAAAATAACAAACCCATTCCTGTGATAATGGCATTAATTTATTCATGAGAGCAGCATCCTTCTGACCTAGTCATCTCCTAAAGGTTCCATGTCTCAACACTGATGGATTGGGGATTAAGTTTCTAGCATATGAACTTTGGGGGACACATTCAAACCTAGCAGTGTCTTACCGTTGTATTTATTTTTACTTATGCTATTCTAGTAGGAAGATTTTTGTGTGTGTCTCTCCACATGAAGGATAAATATTTTTAGAGGCAGCTAAAAGAATTTTCTCCCCTTGAAGCACAGATTTCTTTCCTTTTTAGCCTCTTTTTGCCTTCACTTTTCATATCTTCATATATTCTCTCAAGACTCATATATTCGTGTGGTAAGAAAGATACCACCAAGAAGAGATAAACTATATCTAGTTATTGTGGCTGATGGATCTATGAAATTATAGACTGTTAAGCTCAGTAGAGTTGAGGAAAGCCACAGGATGTTGATCAAATTCAAGACAGGAGAGTACTGGTGTATTTGGAATGTATATTATACTATCCTGTGATGGCATAGCTCTCTGTGCATTTGTTAACAATTCCCATTTTTAAGCTCAGTGGCAAGAAGAGTTTCTTGTTATATGGTCATAATGTTGAAAATTGTAATATATGCTGCTAGAATGCAATTCCAGTACTGTGGAAGGAATTCATCTTTCTTTTGAAGTTTTCAGGACTCAGAGTTCAAGAACAGAGAAACGTGAATAAGGAAGCAACCGGAGACGGTGTGATATTTCCTTCAGATCAGGACTGGCCAGCATCATTACTTGGTTCAAAGAACAGTGCCAGATGATGATCCCACGGAGGAATTTGAAAGAAAATCTCCAGGGGAGGGTGAGATTTGAAATGCAGAGTCAGTAAGCCAATTTCTGATAGTCCAGGTGGCCGGATCAACTACAATGCCGGCTGGTGATGTTGGGCTCCACTAATAATACCTAAGCCATCAGAATCACCTGGAGGAGCATTCAAAGTGATTCCTGGTTCTACTCCAGATACACTGAATTCAAATGGGGATAAGGAAATGAGTCTGTGCCAAGCACTGTTCTAGGAACTTCTATTATTCTGGCCACTGTTATTATTATAGTCCCTATTATTTTATTAATTCAATCATTACATTTGTCAGGTATTGGGCCCCTTTCTACAGGTGAGGAAGCTGAGGCTCAGAGAGGTTCATTAACTGACATCTAGTCTCAGAGCTGTGATTCCAACCAGTCTGCTTCGTAACCCTTGCACTCTGCCAAAACTGGAAGTGAGGCAACAGACACATATTCAAACTTGTTGTGTTATTTTTTAAATAATAAATATTATTATTTAGTACCCAGAAACATGTATGCTTTTTATGATGCCATTTATTGCATATGTAACCTTTTTAGAAATAAACTTTATTTTTAGAGAAGTTTTAGATTTTCAGAAAAATGGAAAAAGTTGTACAGATAGCTAGGTCTCATACATACTGCACCCAGTTTCCTCATTGTTAACATCTAACATTAGTATATTTGTTACCATTAATAAATAAATATTGGTACATTATTTGCTGGGTGCAGTGGTGCATCCAGCACTTTGGGAGGCCAAGGCAGGTGGACCACTTGAGCTCAGGAGTTCGAGACCATAGGCAACATGGCAAAACCCTATCTCTATAATAAATACAAAAATTAGCTGGGCATGATGGTGTGCACCTGTAGTCTCAGCTACTTAGGAGGCTGAGATGGGAGGATCACCTGGAAGGTTGAGGCTGCAGTGAACCAGGAACGAGCCACTGCACTCCAGCCTGGGTGACAGTGTGAGACCCTATCTTAACAAATATATATATTGGCACATTAGTAACTAAAGTTCATATGTAGCCAGGCGTGTTGGCTCATGTCTGTAATGCTAGCACTTTGGGAGGCCAAGGTGGGCGGATCACCTGAGCTCAGGAGTTTGAGACCATCCTGGCCAACATGGTGAAACCCCGTCTCTACTACAAAAAATTAGCCAGGCATGGTGGTGGACACTTGTTGTCCTAGCTACTCAGGAGGCTGAGGCAGGAGAATTGCTTGAACCCAGGAGGCAGAGGTTGCAGTAAGTCAAGATCGCCCCACTGCACTTCAGCCTGGGTGACACACTGAGACTCTGTCTCCAATAAATAAATAAAGTTCATATGTGATTTTTTTCAACTATATTATTTAGAGTCAGCAGATCTGTATGGCTCAAGTGGTCTTGGGCAAGAAACATAATTTACTTTACATGAATCTTAATTTACTCATCTCTAAAATAGAAGTAACAATAATAAAGATTTTGGCCAGGCGCGGTGACTCACGCCTATAATCCCAGCACTTTGGGAGGCTCAGGTGGGTGGATTATTTGAGGTCAGGAGTTTGAGACCAGCCTGGCCAATGTAGCAAAACCCCATCTCTACTCAAAATACAAAAAAATTAGCTGTGTGTTGGCATGCACCTGTAATCTCCTGGGGAGGCTGAGGCAGGAGCATCGCTTGAACCTGGGAGGCAGAGGTGGCAGTGAGCCGAGATTGTACCACTGTACCCTAGCCTGAGTGACAAGAGTGAAACTCCATCTCAAAAAAAAGTAAAGAAAGAAGAGTTCTATGTTCCACTGGATCAGAACATCCATAAGTGAGGCTGAGGGTGCTAGAGGAATTTTTGAGAAGTGCCTTAGGAACCCTGATAATCAAAGAGTTTGGGACTCACTGGTGCAAATTGTGTAGAGGGACATTTAACACTGAAATTTGATTTTGGATGAAAAAAATATTTTTTTCTCTAAAAAACATAGTCCTGAGTTATTAAGATGTATAAAATATTTCATTATTTTTAAGCTTTTCTGACTTTGAAAGTCTTTTCAAATGAGTAAAATATTTTAATCTCAGCAAAACTATTATATTCTATACTTTGTCTGGCTATTAAGTATTAGCAGACAAGCTGTTGGAAAAGTTAAATCTTTAAAAAGTTTGCGATTTGTGCTGCAAATGCCATGTTTTTATCTTCACTATATATACCTATGTTTTTATCTTCCTTCCTGAGAAGGTATGCTGTTTGAACAGACAAAAATACAGATATTGCCTAGCCAACATTAAAAATAGGAACATGTCTGAAATTCACATACTCATATGCCTCCGTGCACTTCCTGTATCCACCTACTGCTTTCTCTAGTTTCTATCCCTGGCTGAGGAACCAGCCCATCCCTTTCCTGAAGAGGTTTCTCTGTTGCTACATTTCAATGCAGAAACCATTGACGCTGTTTCTGTGTCAGCAGCAATGCTCTGTCTTTCCTACCTCATTCAAGGATCCTAGTATTCTTTTTGAACAAGAAAGTAAGGTTAGTCCTCCCTACACTTGGCAGGGGCAAGGAGTCAGTATTATTTTGAATGAGGCCCTGCATGAACTCAGCAGATTCATAGAGCAGGTCAGAGTGGCAGGTGAATCAAAAGTCGAGTTATAGGCCAGGTGTGGTGGCTCATGCCTGTGATCCCAGCACTTTGGGAGGCTGAGGTGGGGGGATTGCTTGAGCCCAGGAGTTTGAGACTAGCCTGGGCAACATAGTGAGAACTTGTCTCTACCGAAAGAAAAAAAAAAAATCAAAAAACTAGCATGGTAGCACTTGCCTGTAGTCTTAGCTGCTCAGGAGGCTGAGAGGGGAGGCCCAGGAGGTTGAGGCTGTAGTGAGCCATGTTCATACCACTGCAGAGTGATATTCTGTCTCAAAAAATAAATAAAATAAAAGTTGAGTTACAAGTTTGTTTGTATTGCTTTTTTTTTTTTGAGACAAAGTTTTGCTCTCGTTGCCCATGCTGGAGTGCAATGGTGTGATCTCGGCTCACTGCAACCTCTGCCCTTTGGGTTCAAGCGACTATCCTGCCTCAGCCTCCAAAGTAGCTGGGATTACAGGCATGTGCCACCACAGTTGGCTAATTTTGTATTTTTAGTAGAGACGGGGTTTCACCATGTTGATCAGGCTGGTCTCAAGCTCCCGATCTAAGGTGATCCACCCGCCTCAGCCTCCCAAAAGTGCTGGGATTACAGGCGTGAGCCACCGTGCCCAGCCTCTATTGCTTTTTTTATTTAAATGTTTTTAATTCAAGGAGAAAAATTAGCCTTATGTCTGCCAGTTTCTATTCTATTTAGCAAGTTTCTCTTTGCTTTGTTCTAAATATCCATAATTACCTTTTCATACTCATGAGAAATCTGAATTAATAATTATTTATTGAGGGCTATATCAGCTAGCTGTTGCTTCGTAACAAATTTAGCTGGTTAAAACAACAAGTATTTATTTCACTCATAATTCTGCAGGCTGGTTGGGTGGTTTTTCTCTAGGTTTGCTTTCCTGTTCTTTGCTGGACTTGGTTATATTGTCTGTGGTCAGCTGGAGATTTGACTGGAAGCTGGATGGTCTAGGATGGCCTCGCTCACATGTCTGGCCATTAGCACGTTATTGACTAGGAGCTGGCTGGCAAGGATACTTCATACTTTTATCTTTCAGCAGGCCAGGTTGGCTTCTCCATGTAGAGAACTCAGGGATCTAACCACAGCAAAAGAGAATGAGGTATAATGTGCAAGTCTCTGCTTGTTTCATATTTGCCAGGCTCGTTTTCTAAACTAAGTCACACAGTCAAGCCCAGATGCAAGGTATGGTGAAATAGAATCTACCTCTTGGTGGGAGGAGTTTCAAATCCACTTTGTAAAGAGGTATGCTTACAGAGATGGGAAAAAAATTGTGGTCATTTTTGCAATCTACCACCTGTACCTAGTTTGTATGAAGCTTAACATTTTAGAAATACAGACAAAGTATCTGCCATTATTGAATTTAATATATACTAGTATATATATATATATATATAT
>NW_022436942.1:35256153-35312439 GCF_009761245.1 Sapajus apella
ACGATTTTTTTTTTTTTTTTTTTTGGAGACGACTGAGTCTAACTCTGTCACCCAGTCTGGAGTGTAGTGGCATGATTTCAGCTCACTGCAACCTCCACTTCCCAGGTTCCAGTGATTCTCCTGCCTCAGCCTTCTGAGTATCTGGGATTATATAGGTGCTCACCACCGCCACTGCGCTTGGTCAATTTTTGAATTTTGAGTAGAGAGAGGGTTTCACCATACTGGCCAGGCTGGTCTCAAACTCCTGACCTCAAGTGATTTGCTCACCTCAGTCTCCCAAAGTGCTGGGATTATAGGCGTGAATCACCACGCCTGGCCTGGATTATGTATTTTATTATAGCCTTACCTGCTGATTGAGTAGCAAATCAGGCAAGTAAAAAAAATTCCCATTTGACAACACAAATCCTACTTTTCCTTTGTGATTTTAGTTTTCAGACTACATGTAGAACTTGATGTCACACAGAGCAGTTGCAGTTGGCTCAAAGTGTGGGGATTATAGACGGGGTTGGGGTGAGGAAAGGCTGTCCATGGGCTGTTAGAGCTTCTCAAGCTTTAAGCTTCCGTGTCGCCACCATGGACTAAAAGGTGGCAGAAACTGAAGGAAAATAGCAAACATGCTTTATTTTTCTATGTCGGCAAATAGATCTGGCCTCGCTTGGCAGAATATGTGTATGCATAATTTAGTGAATGGGCATTCCCGGTGACTGATAGAAAAGGGATTTAGCTGAGACCCAATCCCTGGGTGAGAGACAGAGAGTGAGTCAAAGCCTCTAGAGAACTGTCACAAAGTGAGCTCATTCTCCATGTGAGAATGCCTGAGAATCCTTCAGTCTGTGGCAGGTAGTAATTCTTTTTTATTTTTCTGAGATGGGATCTGTGTTGTCCAGGCTAGTCTCAAACTCCTGGCCTCAAGGGATCCTCCTGCCTCAGCCTCCTGAGTCACTGGGACTACAGAAAGGTGGTAAGCCTACCACTGTGCCCAGAGAAGTAGTAAGTCTAGTAAGTCGAGACATTAATGCAGGGTGACCCTGTTTTTCACTTTCATCGTTTATAATGGGGGAGAATCAGGTTGTGCTAGCGATCTTTTCTCCCTACCTCATCCCCTTCTCCTCACCCATGAGTAGGTTCTGGGGATCACGATTCTTAGATAATATGCCCCACTTCCCCAAATGGCCTGCTCATGGTTCTCTCTTCCCATAACGCAATGAAGGGAAAATAGACATTAGCTGTCAGCTGTCAATCATTTTTTATGAAGACCCCCAGATGGGCACTGAAGAAATACTCCCCTTTCTGAAATACAATAATATTCATCTTTGCCAAAACAAGGCCAAATTCAGCCAAAAAGAAGGCTTAAGTGATGAGTAAATAACAGGGTGTTGCCTGAATTTTCCATATGCCTCACATTTTGGAAAAGCCTAGGAGAGAGGAAATAACTGTTAAAACATAAACATTGAGAGGGAACTTACAGTAATGTGGATAAGTGCCCTAAGCTTATAAAGGGGCCTTGGCCACTATTGATTCCAGGTGGAAAGACCAAAAACTTAGGCCCAGGCCAGGCACCATGGCTCATACCTGTAATCCCAGAAATTTGGGAGGCCGAGGTGGGTGATCATCTGAGGTTAGGAGTTCGAGACCAGCCTGGCCAACATGTCAAAACCCCATCTCTATAAAAAATACAAAAATTAGTTGGACATAGTAGCACAAGCTGGTAATCCCAGCTACTCGGGAGGCTGAGGCAGAATTGCTTGAACCCGGGAGGTGGAGGTTGCAGTGGGCAGAGATCACGTCACTGCACTCTAGCCTGGGCAACAGAGCGAGACTCTGTCTCAAAAAAAAAAAAAAAAGTTAGGTCCTGGGCCTCTTGGCCCCTCCTCTACCAGAGCACTCTTATCTGTTATCTATTTTATACATTGGGATTTCGTAAAATGTGTCTTGTGATGAAAGGTTTCTGATGCTAAGAAATCATTTTGTAAGTGAGGAACTGGAGGCCCAGCAAAATGTGGTGACTTGCTCAAGGTCACAGCAGTTATCATTTGCTGAGCTGAGGGAGGAACTCACATCTCAATCTGTAGTCCAATGTACTTTGTTCTATGGCATGCCATGCTCCACTTCTTCATATCTAAGCTGGCAACTTCTTTTTGGTAGATTCTCACTCACAAGATACCAAGGATATTGCCAAAATGTATAGCACAAATCAGAAGATGAAAATTCTTACTTCTTTTATGAACAATTGCTACAGTATGATCTGGGTCTGGCCTAGAGTTCTTACTTTGCCTTTCACAAGCTGGGTGACATACGCTTTCTCTGCTGCTCTTTCCTCCCTATAAAATAGAGACACTGAAGTTCAAGTGAGCTATTGCTCAGCATTTTTGTAAGCAAGAAGATAGTAAATATAAAACATTGCAGTGACTTGATTTATTGCTTTCATTGTACAAAAAAACCACTTAATATTCATGATTTGTAAAGGTGTCCACTGGAATGAGCACTTCTGGAAAAACTGAATAATCATCAAAACAGTCACCATTTATATGGTACATAGCTTGAGTTAATTAGACAATGATCAAAGGATTCGTGTTCTGTCTGCAAACCATGCACTCAGAGATGCAATGAGAATTAAGGAATGAGCCTTAAGAAGTCGTTCAACCGTTCCGAATCTTACAAAGCCTGCGGTACTAAAGGAGTACTAGAGAAGAATTCACTGGTTGTCTTTTAAGTGGTAAAGCAACACAAGCACCAAGAACTTCAGTTGGTGCTGAAATTCTCCGCTTCCATTTAAGAGTTGCTTCTAAATGTGGCAGCTCTCCCACTGCCTAATTAAAATGCCTTCCCAGAACAGCTTCAAACCTGACAAGGGTGAATAGTTGCCAAATGGGCTTCTTTCTTTGCTGGGCCTGTAGGTAATTTCCCTCCAGCTAACAAGAATTGGCACTAAACACCAAAAGTGGAAGAATGAAGGCCTTTGGACACTGGGTAAGGACTGCTCTGTGATGCTCAAGTGTGGAATGAGCACTGTAGTGTGAGCCCAGATTATTCTGTCCGTGAACTTGGCAACTGCATGGTGGCAATTCTATGTTCCAAGGTAGCCAGAATGTTATTCAGATGAACGGTTCTCTAGTGTGTGCAATGGTTTCTAGTTTGTTTTGTGATTATGTACAACATCCGGATTATGTTTCCATTTGTAGATCAAGAAGACCTACATGGGGCAAAGGACTGGTGTTGGAAGATTTGTGTTCAGGTTCTGGCCCAGTTGTTGATTCTCTTTTCCGGGTTAAACTTTGGCCTCCTGTTCCCTTGTTTGTGAAATAAATGGTGGGAGACAAAGATAAATTAAGGATTTCTAAATTATGTTTCTAGTTCTAACAGTTTCTTATTTTATGGCTAAAGATAATAAGAACCAATAACTTTTACTCTTTGGATTGTTTAAATTACTCTATGTATCAAATCCCAGTGGGTTTTAAAATTATACTGAATCTAGGCCAGGCACAGTGGCTCATGTCTGTAATCCCAGCACTTAGGAAGGCCGAAGTAAGAGAACTGGTTGAAGCCAGGAGTTCGAGACAAGCCTGGGCAACAAAGTGAGATCTCTACAAAAAAATTTAAAAATTAGCCACCCTGGTGGGCGCCCGTAGCCTCAGCTACTAGGGCGGCTGAGGTGGGAGGATCACTTGAACCTGAGAGGCAGAGGCTGCAGTGAGCCAAGATCCTATCACTGCACTCCAGCCTGGGTGACTCCGTCACACACACACACACAAATCAGCAAACTTTGAGTAAAGCAGATTCCCCCTTCATTCCCTCCATATGTCAGTAGGCCTCATCCAATCAGTGAAAAGACCTTAGTAGAAAAGGACTGTGGTCCTTTCCACTCGAGGAAGAAGGGAATCTGCTTGTAGACCGCATTCGGACTCAGAGCTGCAATAACTCTTCCCTAGTCTCCAGCCCATCAGCCTACCCTCCAGATTTTGGATTTTCCAGCCTCCACAATTGTGCGAGCTAATTTCTTAAAATAAATCTGTCTCTCTCTCTCTCTCTCTCTCTCTCTCTCTATATATATATATATATATATATATATATATTATATATAGTTAAGAAGCTTGTTTATTAAATGCATGTATTATATACTAGAGAGAGATTTATTTTAACGAATTGGCTCACACAATTATGGAGAAACCAACATGATGTGTGTGTGTATTTATATATAGGTTTCAGGTTGTTTGTATACTATACATATCATATATAGGACATATATATATAATGTGTATATATTATATATACTATGTTGTGTATATGTACACTATGTAATATATGTCATATCTATATGTGCCATGTAAACATGGATTCTCTTTTTCTCCCCACACAGCCTTAGGTGGTAGATGTGAGGAAACTGTGATTCCCAGAGGTTATGGAGCTTGACCAAGTTTACACAGCTAGCAAGAGGTAGATGCAGAATCATAAGAAGAACCATGCTGTCTCTGTAACACATGTGAAGACTCTTGGTTTATGCCCAGAACGGGGAAGTTGCTCAGTATTAACTCCCTTCCATTTTCCTCTTCCACTGCCTTTTGTCTGATTACTCAGCCATTTCTGCTAATGTCAGAGCCAGTGAAAGCCACAGAGTGTCGTACCATTCAATTTATAGCTCTTGTGCCATCAAGAATCTGCTCGAAGGTGATTCATGCGGTGACATTCTAGCCAGAAACTGAATCTGAAAGCAGTAACTACCTGGTCCACCACAGCATCTTGGGTTGTCTCAGTTTTCATGCCTACTAGTGGTTAGTTATGGGACTGTGGTGACCCACTGAACACAGCCACGGTCTACACTGCTGAATTCATCCCCAGAACCAACCACAAGCCTGGGCGTTGGAATGCACACCTCTTTGCCTCCACTTTCATGGTATAATTTAGAAGTGAGAAGGGAGAGTGGGTAGTGGTCTGAACCTTCCTTCCTGATTTGGTACTGCTCAGAGAGCAAGCTGCCTTTCTCATTTGGTCATGTCAGTGTGGAAGCTGTAAGAAGTGACACAAGAACCAGCCTTTCTCGGTTCATTCTCTCTTCTCCTTTGAAAAACTAGAGATCTGTTCCATTAGCACAAAGAGTGCATTTATGCATTTTAAGTGGTTCTTTGGCAAACCAGAGAGCTGTTCTATGACAGGCTACAGACATTGTCTGCAGCTATACATCAAATTGATGGGTATCCTTATAATATCAACATCCCCGAGTGTAACTTCATCTTCTTGCAAATTCATTGCATGTGGGGATGCTAATGTTGGCACCAAGCTATTCTATAATTACAGGGGAAGAGGTTTTGAGAGTCCTCTGCAGTTGGCATAACACATGTTATGTCCATGCTTAGATTTTGATATACTGAAATAATTTAAAATTTGAGAATATTCTACAAAGACTGTTATTTCAAGTTGATTATTTCTGGGCTTCCAGTAGGCTAACATAGGCACCATTATCTTTTTAATTAAGCTGTAAACATATTTTGCTGAAAAACATATTTTTAAAAGGCGATTTAAAGCTTTAAGACTTGTATTATACCTTTTTATGGTCTGATGCAATGAACAATGTTTGGCATTTGTTATATTGTATCTACAAACGCAAGGTATGGCATGGGACAAAGTCACAAACTTTGGAGCTTTAATTCCTTTCCCATCTCCCATCCCTCCATTCTTCTCCAATGATACCAAACTCTTTTCCGGTCCACAAACATGTCATTCTCTTTTGCATCTTGCATGCGCTGCCTCCTTTTTCTACAACAGTCCTTTCGTCCTTCAAACCCGTCCTCCAACTACACTTCACAAATTTTTGCTCATCCTTTGACACTCAGATTAAGTGTCACCTCCCGCCTTTTATGATTTCCTACACTACTTCCTCGGTGCTTAATATCTATTTTATATAATTTTCCAAAGGCATATAAATTCAAATAAAGTTATCCCTAAATTGTCGACTAAGCAGTCCTAGAAGGCATGCATAGACCTCAAATGGAATCTGTACTTGCAAGGAGAAAGGATGTGATGAGCATAGACAGTTCTATTCAAAGCCCTGAGGACAAAACAATATTCTCCAGGATTCTGCTTTTCCCCAATACCCAGATGGCAAGATTTAATACCAGACTCTTGGACGAGGATTTGGAAAGTGCTGGAAAACCGAAAAATAATTACCCTTGATCCAATTATTCAGTAATAACCTTTGCTGATATTTAGTAAATTTCTTCGTGTTTTGTTTTGCTTTCAATACACGTGTCTATAGACACTTTGGTTCTCTCCGTTCCTGAGGCCACAGGACAAAGACCCACTTCAATCAAGCTCATTGGGCCTTGTCTTTTTTTTTAGAAAAGTTTTTGCTAAAGTGTAGCATACATACAAAAACACACACAAATCCAGTGTACAGATTGATGACTTTCTACAAAACGAACATACCTGTACAACCAGCACCTGGATGAAAAAGGAGTATTTTCCTGATGCCCTAGAAGTTCTCCTTGAGCATACTTTCATTTTTACCTTCCCTCCAAAGGTAATTATTATGCATACTTCTACACTAGATTGTATTTTTGCCTATTTTGGAACTTTGCACAAATATAATCATCCAGTACATGCTTTTTTGTTTGCTGGGCTTCTTTGGCTCAGTGGTAAGTTTATGCTACACATCTAAGTTGCTGCAGGAAGTCGTAGAGAGTGTATTCTCAGGTAGTAGTAAATTTTATGAATATACTACAGTTTGTCAATTCCTTCTACTGTTGGTTGACATTTGGGTTGTTTTCGACTTTTGGCTGCTATTGAGACAGCAGGCTACTTGATTCCGTATGTTAAGATGATCTGGAGGAAAAAACAAAAGCTCCTCACTTAAGCACTAGCTTACCTAACTCTCAGCCAGTCAGTAACAAAAGACCCAAGAAGCTATTAACATCAAGCTCCTATTTCAGGGGGCTAGGGAGATCCCTGGAACCCTGCCTGCACAGTTAGGCTTAAAACTCCAACCTAAAGTCACCCCTTCATCATTTTAATGCTAAAATTCAGGCCTAGGGGTGGACATTTAAAATGTTAATGCTACATACAATGTATGAAGAAGCATGCTGAGCCACTGCACAAGTGCTAGAAAAACCCCTCTTATACATGTCCTGATGGAAGCCCTACTTATAGAAAGATGCTATAAAACTAACCTACACACTACTTTGGGGAGCAGCCCATATCTTGTCCTTAATCAGTGCTGGCTCCCTTGTGCACAAGCTGAAATACACTTTCCTTTGCTGTAATGTTTGGTGATTTCTCTTGATTTCTATTCTGGGAGGTTGCAAGAATCTATCCAGGGTGGTGATAACATTATAGCTAGTACTGCTCTAAAAATTCTTGAACATGTTTTTTAATGCATATGTGTGTGTGTATATATATATGCATTTCTATTAATACCTAGGAGTAGAATTGCAGAGTCATTGAATATGTTTATGTTCACCTTTTAGTAGATTCTGCCAAATAGTTTTTCATTGTATCCATTTATACTCCCATTAGAAAACCAATTGCTCCACATTCTCTCCAACACTTCATATTGCCTATCTTTTTGATGTTAACAATTCAAGTGAAATGGATTTGATCCCAATGTAATATGCATTTCTCTGATGTCTTTTCTTATGTCTATTAAACACTTGATTATTTTCCTTTGTGAAGTTACTATCCAAATTTGTGGCCCATTTTTCTATTAGATTATCTATCTTTTCATTTTTTACTAGTAATTTGCTGGATATAAGAATATCAGATATCTTCTTCCACACTATGATCTGCCTCTGCACTCTCTTCGTGGTATTTTTTAATCAGTTGAATTTAATAATTTTAATAAAACCCAGTTTATCAGTTTTTACATTATGATTAATAGTTTTGTGTCATATTTTTAAAATCTCAGCTCTTCTCGAAAATATGATATTGTGTGTTTTTCCTAAAATCTTTGGTTTTATCTTTCACTTTTTAAAAAATCTTTTATTTATTTATTTTTTGAGATGGAGTCCCACTCTGTCACCCAGGCTGCAGTGCAGTGGCACAATGTCAGCTCACTGCCTCCTGGGTTCAAGCAATCCTCCAGCCTCAGCCTCCCAAGTAGCTGGGATTATAGACGTGCAGCACCACACCCAGCTAATTTTTGTATTTTTAGTAGAGATAGGGTTTACCATGTTGCCCAGGCTGGCCTTGAAATCCTGATCTCAGGTGATCCTCCTGCGTCAGTCTCCCAAAGTGCTGGGATTACAGGCATGGGCATTGCGCCCGACCCTTTCACATTTAGATCTGCAATCCAACTCAAATGATTTTTCTATATGATATGATGTAGGAGTCAATATTTATTACTTCTACATGAATATTTAGTTGACCAGACCATTTACTAAAACGTTTTTCCTTTCTCCACTACACTCAATGTCATACTTATTACAAATGAGTGTTCCTATATGTGTGGACCAAGACATTGTCTTTTAAGTGACCCCTTAGCAAATATGCATCTGCCTGAGACTACTCAAATGTTTGGTCAGCTCAGAGCAAGGAATTGGGTCCCTAAATCTGTTTCCTTCCCTGTGCTCAGGTAACAGTTGAAATATAGAATCATTTTTTAAATATCCTGAACTTAAGATACTAAAACTGTCAGCTGCTAAGGAAGAAATTGAAGTGGCACTTAGTAAAGTCTCAACATATGTAGCGATTATTATCACTGTAATAACCAACTTGGTTTCTCCATAATCCCAAAACCATCTCAGCCTTCTACAAATGACCCTTTGTCCCAGGCCTACTCTACTCAAATTCACCTAGGCTGATTTTTAATTTATAATGAGATAAGCAGCTATTCACTCCCCTGTCATTTGTTCCCTAAAATTGTACATCTAATCCATATCCATAAAACACTAAAATTTCACATTCCCTGATGAAATAGAACTGTCAAATTAAGGCTGTGGATGTTTGTCATGACGAATCTGATTTTAAATTGAGGAAGAAACTACAGGTATCTATTGGGGTAAGGCAGATGGAGGGTTGTTTTTCATACCTAATATGTCCAAGGTATAGAGATCACTAATTTCTCTCATGTAAAGTATGCTAGTGCCTCTATGTTCACCATGTAAGTCCCAATAACATTTGGGACTGTCTCAGGGACAGTGGATTCCCACAGGTTCAAGCAGTGAGAAATAATGAACAATTCTCTTTGGTTCAAATTAAGAAAAAAGTGCAATTCTTTTAAAGACAAAATACAAGACTAACCCAATCAAATTATTATTCTTTTAAATTATACTTTAAGTTTTGGGATACATGTGCAGTGAGCCAGGATCACGCCACTGCACTCCAACCTGAAGAACAATGAGCAAAACTCTGTCTCAAAAAAAAGAAAAAAAATCTCAATAACTTAGCCAATGTTTCTGCCATAAAGACTTTTCTTGGCATACTAGAGAGCCCCTTGTCCTATGAGCAAGCAGTGAGGGCATTCTCCATTGCCTCCTAGAAATCTGCTCCTGTGAGCAGGCCTCAATTATCAGGTATAGGCCTTAAAAGTTTAAGCGAATACAACAGCAAAGGGATAAGTGATCTTCTTTTTAAAACTGTGTTTTCGAGACTGTCCTCACACACACACCCTTCAGCTTCTACTAGGACATTACGCTCTTAAGACAAGGAAGAGTTGAGAGCAGCCGCTGCCCAGGAGATCCATGGTCTCCACCTGCCAAGAGGGGAAGGAAAACATCTTTGGGAAAATGATGAATCCGAGCTGACTTAACGTGGAGCCAAGACACTGGCTGCAGATTCTGTGCTTTGAAACTTCCTGTAAATATTAATCGGGAGATTTGTCAGCATCTCACCAGATCAGGCTTGAAGGGCCTCTACCTGGAGAATCCCTTCCAAGGTTCAGCTTCTCCTGGCAGGCAGCTGGCATAGTATTCCCCAAAATTTCTCATAAAAGAACCAGATGGTAAGAGATATTAACAAGCAGCATTGTTCCGGCAAATCAAATATTCCAACTGCAAAATGGGGCTTGTTTCTCTGGAGGCAATGAATTGAGTTCACCCAATTTTCTATAATAAGGTTCTCTGGAGAACCATCCTTAATAAATCAAGAATACTGATGAAGTGGCCGCACAGGCTGATGCAAGGAAAACTGGTAGGGAAAGATGGCTTTCATTCTCCCATGTTCATAAAGCAAACCCTTCCAGTGTTTACATTCCTGACTCCCCTCTTTCTGATCATTGCAAATACAGGTGGCGAAGTAGGAGTGGGGGATGGGTGAGGAAAACAATGGGTCCAACAGGAGGGACAGTGAGGAAGTGGGAGTGAGAGCAAACAGGGCAAAACTCTACATATAAGAAATCTTGTGGTTAAATAACGTTTAAATCTGTCAGTTAAGTTAAAAATAAGCCATTAACAAATTAAAAAGAAATTGAGATAAATGATGCTTATTTTAAAATTACATACGAAAAACTGAAAGCAGCAATCCAAAAACCACTTACGATTAGACCTAAATATTCCAAATTAATATTTGAAGTTGATGAAAGCAAAAAAAAATTTATAATTTTTTAAAAGGCTGAGGGCTAGAGAATTGAGATGAAAACTTTGAAATAGAAAGCTATACCATTAAGATGTAGCTAAAACCCAAATAAAAAAAAGAAAAAAATTTGGCTAAATATAATTTTAGAAGTGAAAGAAAGTCAAAATAAAAAAGGGAACTTATAAAAACAAAAACTCAAAACAACAACAACCCGCCCAGCGAGGTCAGACAAGAGAAGTGGGAAAAAGGAAGTTCTTTGGACAGCCAGACTTTCCTCATAAAAAGTTTTCCTGAGGTGTATCCCTGGTGGTAGGTTTCTTTTGGCTGGTTATGTCTTCATTTATGCATAACTCCATTCATTCTTTCCATAAATATTTGTTGTGCCAAGACCTGGGAATTCAACAGTGTAAGTTAAGCAGAGAACTTTGCCCTCCATGAAACTTACGATCCATTAGCAACATACCCTGATGGGAGAGCAGACAGACATTACACATATGATTACACAGGTAAATTATTAATTACAACCTGTAGTGAGAATTATGAAGAAACAACCCAGAGGGCTCTAGGGAGTAATTGACCTGGTTATTGATTGTATGAAGTTTGGGGATGCCCAGGGAACGTGTATGTAGGTGGACATCAGGGAAGTCTCTCCGTAAACATATTTGTCCTGAGATCTGAAAGATACATGAGGAATTAACTGAGGCAAAGTAGGGGTGGAGCTGGCCAACATATGTCAAGGGACTGAAGCAGGAAGGCTTAAGTGCATTTGAGGAACTAAAAGAAGACTGCGGGCCAGGCGCAGTGGCTCATGCCTGTAAGCCCAGCACTTTAGGAGGCTGAGGTAGGTGGATCACGAGGTCAGGAGATCGAGATCCTCCTGGCCAAAGTGGTGAAACCCAGTCTCTACTAATAATACAAAAACTGGCTAGGCGTGGTGGCCCATGCCTGTAATCATAGCTACTCGGGAGGCTGAGGCAGGAGAATCACTTGAACCAGGGAGTCAGAGGTTGCAGTGAGCTGAGATTGCACCACTGTATCCCAGCCTGGTAACAGAGCAAGACTCCATCTCAAAAAAAAAAAAAAAAAAAAGAGGAAAGCTGTGGCTGAAACAGACAGACCTAGGGAGGAAGTGTAAGATGTGGTTGAAATGAATGGCAGGCACCACGTTAAGAATTTGGTCTTTATCCTAGAAATAATGGGAAATCACTTGTTTGTTTCCTGCAAGGCACAGAAACAACTGAAAAGTGTTTCATGTTATCATCTGTTTAATTTTTTGGGGGTGGTGAGGCGTCCCCTTCCTTTGGGGCAAGGACCAAACCTTTCTTGAGCGTCATTGTATTCCCAGCACCTATGCAGTGGAGAATCATCAGCAAATATATTGAATAAATTAATAGCAATTAATTTTGGAAGGGCCATGACCAAAGTCTAAGTCTCCTCCAAAACCTACGCTGCTTTCAGGATGCTTATTACTACCTTAACTGTTTGCTTTGGGTCTATCTGCTTATATACATGGTAGATGATAGATGTCTCTCTCAATGATTTTGCTGTTCATAACATTGCAAGTTCGCTTCTGAAGCATTGGTTCCTTTTAAACATTTTGAGAATTACTAACAAGTAATGACTATCTTCCACAATTGTAGATGGCCACCATTGCTGGTTATTGGTGACAAATTGTGCAAGTGGAGGAAGGACTTGATGGTTGTCTGTTCACGTGCCCCGGCATTCTTTTCCTGAAGAACTAACACGTGCAGTGATGAACTGCTTTCCCACCAACAATTTTCAACAAGTCTCAGAGAAATCTTAGTAACACTTGGAGTCTTATTAAATTTTCCCCCAGGCAGTGGCACACCTAGTGTATTTGACACCTTGAGCAGATCAGTTTTAAACAACTTCATGTTGCATAAAGCAAGGTTATTTTTAGTAATAGTCATGTAATAATCAGAAATGTTACTTTTTTCTTGAGTTTTTCTTTAATTTTAAAATAAATAACAATGTTAAAAAAAGAATAAATTTCAGTTTTGGAAACATTATTTTATTTTTTATTTTTATTTATTTATTTATTTTTGAGATGGAGTCTCGCTCTGCCACCAGACTGGAGTGCAGTGGCACGATCTTGGCTCACTGCAACCCCTGCCTGCCAGGTTCAAGCGATTCTCTTGTCTCAGCCTCCCGAGTAGCTGGGACTACAGGCACATGCTACCATGGCCAGCTAGTTTTTTGTATTTTAGTAGAGGTGGGGTTTCACTATGTTGGCCAGGATGGTCTAGATCTCCTGACCTTCTGATCCACCTGCCTTGGCCTCCCAAAGTGCTGGAATTACAGGCGTGAGCCACTGCGCCTGGCCCGGGAAACATTATTTTAAATTAAATAAACTATGTCGTGCATTGAACTAAAATTTGCTCTTACCAAGCAAAAATTTTACACTTTGCATTTTATACTCTTTATTATTGTTTTGATTTTTTTTTTTTTTTATGAAGTCTTGCTCTGTCACACAGGCTGCAGTGCAGTAGCACAATCTTGGCTCACTGCAACCTCTGTCTCCTAGGTTCAAGCAATTCTCCTGCCTCAGCCTCCTGAGTAGCTGGGATTACAGGTGTCCACCACCACGCCTGGCTAAGTTTTTGTTTTTGTTATTTTAGTAGAGATGGGGTTTCACCATGTTGGCCAGCATGGTCTCGAACTCCTGACCTCGACTGATCTGCCCACCGTGGCCTCCCAAAGTGCTGGGACTATAGTTGTTAGCCACTGCACCTGGCTTGAATTTTACGTATAAGTAAAAAATTCAGAGTGGTCACAGAGAATGTCATAATTGAAGTAAGTCAGGTCTGGTTTCATTATTTTTAAATTCTTTACACTACGATTGTTTGTTTCAAATTTACTTGTTTAAATAAGGAAATACATAGTACCACAGAGGTTGAGGATTCTAATTGTCCCTGAAGTGAGCTCAAATGATTCTGGCTTTTAACAATTATTTCTAGAATGAAGCCTGCCCTCTGTAGTTTGCTCAGCTTCCTCCAAAATAACTTAACATTCTATGTATTTCCTGAATAAAACTAATAAATCAAAGACCAAATAAACAAAAAAAGAAAATAATTTTTATAAATTACTTTTTAAAATAATGCACTTTGGGAAATAATGGAAAATCTCCAATAATCCTCTATTTATTTATTTACTTAGAGATACAGTCTCTGTAGCCCAGGCTGAAGGGCACTGGTGCAATCTTGATTCACTGCAACCTCCACCACAGGTAGCTGGGACCACAGGTGCGCACAACCACACCCAGATAATTTTTGTATTTTTAGTAGAGATGGGGTTTCACCATGTTGCCTAGGCTGGCCTTGAACTCCTGACTTCAAGTAATCCTCCCACCTTGGCCACCCAAAGTGCTGGAATTATAGGCATGAGCCACTGCACTCCCGGCCCAATCTTCTATTTTAATAAGCACTTTGGCAAAGTCTTTATGTGCTTATTCATTTATTTCTTAAAGACAAACTCTTAAGTGTGGAATTGCTGGATCAAAGTATACACATTTTTTAGCTCGATGTAGTGACTCACACCTGTAATCCCAGAACTTTGGGAGGGCGAGATGGGTGGATCACCTAAGGTCAGGAGTTCAAGACCACCATGGCCAACATGGTGAAACCCTGTCTCTACTAAAAATACAAAAATTAGCCAGGCATGGTGGTGCACACCTGCAGTCCCAGCTTGTCAGGCTGAGGCAGAAGAATTGCTTGAACCTGGGAGGCAGAGGTTGCAGTGAGCTGAAATGGTGCTACTGCACTCTAGCCTGGGCAACAGAAAGAGACTCCATCTCAAAAAAAAAAAAAGATGTATGGCAAGATGGCCAAATAGGAACAGCTCTGGAGTGCAGTTCCCAGTGAGAACAATGCAGAGGGTGAGTGATCACTGCATTTCCAAACAAGTTATTACTGCCCACAGACCAGGAGATTCCCAGGCTGAAAAGTGACACGAGTTTCCAGCAAGGCTGTTTCAGCAGGCATAGAGGGTCTCTGCACAAAAACTCACACAAATCTGGGTGGCTGTTTCAACTGGTGCCTTGAATGCCTAGGAGACAGAGCCACCCATTCAGTGGGAAAAATGGGGCTGAAACAGGGAGCCAGGTGATCTGGCTCGGCAGGTCCCACCCCTACAAAGACCAGCAATCTGACACGCTCTGGATTGACAGTTTCATAGCAAGCACAACTGGACACAGGAGGGTCCAGTGCTGTTGGGAGGAAGGGCATCCACCATTACCGAGGCAGTCTGCCACTACAGAGGTAGTCTGCCACTACCGAAGCAGTCTGCCATTACTGAAGCAGTCCACCATTACCAAGGCAGTATGCCATTACAGAGGCAGTCTGCCATTACTGAGGCAGACAGCCATTAGCGAGGCAGTTCTAACTATACCTCTATAAACAAAACTGCAAAGAAGTTCACACAGGAGCTAGGCAGAGCCCACGGCAGCTCAGCAATGCCTCTGCTGGCAGACTGTGACTAGGCTAACTCCTTGCTGGGCAGGGTGGCTCTGAAAAAAGGCAGCAGCACATCAGGAGCTTGTAAATAAAGCCCTATATTCTCAGGACAGAGCACCTGGGAAAAAAGGCAGTTGTGAGTTCTGCTGCAGCAGACTTAAACATACCTGCCCAGCAGCTCTGAATGGAACAACAGAGCTCAAGCTCAGCACTTGGGCTCCTATAAGGGACAGACTGTCTCCTCAAGTAGCTCCCTGACCCCTGTATATCCAAAGAGACACCTCGTAAAGGAGAGCTCAGGCTGACATCTGGCGGGTATCCTTCGGGGACGAAGATAACAGAAGAAGAAATTGGCAGCAACCCTTACTGTTCTGCAGCCACTGCAGGTGATCCACAGGCAAGCAGGGTCTGGAATGGACCTCCAGCAGTCCTACAGCAGAGGGGCCAGATTGTTAGAAGGAAAACTAAATAACGGAAAGAAATACCTTCATCATCAACAAAAAGGATGTCCACTCAGAGACCCTATCAGAAAGTCACCAACTACAAAGATCACAGGAAAATAAATCCATAAATATGGGAAGAAACCAGCATAAAAAGATGAAAACACCCAAACCAGAATGCCTGTCCTCCTCCACGGGATCACAACTCCTCACCAGCAAAGGAACATAGATGGATAGAGAATGAGTCTGATGAATTGACAGAAACAGGCTTCAGAAGGTGGGTAATAAATTTCTCTGAGCTAAAGGAACGTGGTCTACCCAATAAAAAGAAACTAAGAACCTTGAAAAAAGGTTTGACAACATGCTAATGAGAATAAATAGCTTAGAGAAGAATATAAATGACTTGATGGAGCTGAAAAACACAACACGAGAACTTTGCGAAGCATACACAAGTTTCAATAGCCAAATCGACCAAGCAGAAGAAAGGATATCAGAGATTGAAGATCAACTCAATGAAATAAAATGAGAAGGCAAGATTAGAGAAAAAAGAGTGAAAAGAAATGAACAAAGACTCCAAGAAACATGGGATTATGTGAAAAGACCTAATCTATGTTTGATAGGTGTACATGAATGTGATAGAGAGAATGAATCCAAACTGGAAAACCCTCTTCAGGATATTATCCAGGAGAACTTCCCCAACCTAGCAAGGCAGCCCAATATTCAAGTCCAGGAAATACAGAGAACACCACAAAGATATTCCTCAAGAAGAGCAACCCCAAGGCACATAATCCTCAGATTCACCAGAGTTGAAATGAAGGAAAAAATGCTAAAAACAGTCAGACAGAAAGGTCGGGTTACCCACAAATGGAAGCCCATGAAACTCACAGCAGATCTCTTGGCAGAAACTACAAGCCAGAAAAGAGTGGAGTCCACTGTTCAACATCGTTGAAGAAAAGAACTTTCAACCTAGAATTTCATATCCAGCCAAACTAAGCTTCATAAGCGAAGGAGAAATAAAATCCTTTATGAACAAGCAATTGCTGAGAGATTTCCTCACCACCAGGCCTGCCTTACAAGAGCTCCTGAAAGAAGCACTAAACATAGAAAGGAACAACCAGAACCAGCCACTCCAAAAATGCACCAAATGGTAAGAAGCATCGATACAATAAAGAAACTGTGTCAACTAATGGGCAAAACAACCAGCTAGCATCAAAATGGCAGGAAAAAATTCACACATAACAATATTAACCTTAAATGTAAATGTAAAGAAGAGCTAACAATCCTAAATATATATGCATCCAATACAGGAGCACCCAGATACGTAAAGCAAGTTCTTAATGACCTACAAGGAGACTTAGACTCCAATACAATAATAGTGGGAGACTTTAACACTCCACTGTCAATATTAGACATATCAACGAGACAGAAAATTAAAAAGGATATCCAGGACTTGAACTCAGATCTGGACCAAGCAAACCTAAGAGACATCTACAGAACTCTCCACCCCAAATACACAGAATATACATGCTTCTCAGCACCACATCACACCTGCTCTAAAACTGATCACATAATTGGAAGTAAATCACTCCTCAGCAAATGCAAAAGAATGGAAATCATAACAAACAGTCTCTCAGATCACAGTGCAATCAAATTAGAACTCAGGATTAAGAAATCAACTCAGGGCCGGGCGCGGTGGCTCAAGCCTGTAATCCCAGCACTTTGGGAGGCCGAGGCGGGTGGATCACAAGGTCAAGAGATCGAGACCATCCTGGTCAACATGGTGAAACCCCGTCTCTACTAAAAATACAAAAAAATTAGCTGGGCATGGTGGCGCGTGTCTGTAGTCCCAGCTACTCAGGAGGCTGAGGCAGGAGAATTGCCTGAACTCAGGAGGCGGAGGTTGTGGTGAGCCGAGATCGCGCCATTGCACTCCAGCCTGGGTAACAAGAGCGAAACTCCGTCTCAAAAAAAAAAAAAAAAAAAAAAAAGAAATCAACTCAGAATCGCACAGCTTCATGGAAACTGAACAATCTGGCTCTTGAATGCTGACTGGATAAACATTGAAATAAAGGCAGAAATAAAGATGTTCTTTGAAACCAATGAGAACAAAGACACAACATACCAGAATCTCTGGGATACATTTAAAGCAGTGTCTAGAGGAAAATTTATAGCAATTAATGCCCATATGAGAAGCAAGGAAAGATCTAAAATTGACACCCTATCATTAAAATGGAAAGAGCTAGAGGAACAAGCTAAAACAAACTCAAAACCTAGCTGAAGACAAGAAATAACTTAAGATCAGAGCTGAACTGAAGGAGAGAGAGACACAAAAACCCTTCAAAAAATCAATAAATCCAGGAACTGGATTTTTGAAAGGATCAACAAAATAGACAGACCACTAGACAGATTATTAAAAAAGAAAAGAGAGAAGATTCAAATAGGTGTAATAAAAAACGATAAAGGGGATATCACCACTGATTCCACAGAAATACAAACCATCATCACAGATTATTACAAACATCTCTATACACATAAACCAGTAAACCTGGGAGAAATGGATAAATTCCTAGACATCTGCACCCTCCCAAGCCTAAACCAGGAAGAAGTCAAAACACTGAATAGACCAAAAACAAGGGATGACGTTGAGGCAGCAATTAATAGCCTAACAACCAAAAAAAGCCCAGGTCCAGATGAGTTCACAGCTGAATTCTACCAGACATACAAAGAAGAGCTGGTACCATTCCTTCTGAAGCTATTTCAAACAATCCAAAAAGAGGGAATCCTTCCCAAATTATTTTATGAGACCAACATCATCCTGATACCAAAACCTGGCAGAGACTCAACAAGAAAAGAAAACTTCAGGTCAATATCCATGATGAACATAGATGCAAAAATCTTCAATAAAATACTGGCAAACCGAATGCAACAGCACATCAAAAAGCTTATCAATCACAATCAAGTGGGCTTCATCCTGGGTATGCAAGGCTGGTTCAAAATACACAAGTCTATAAACATAATTCATCACATAAACAGAACCAAAGATAAAAACCACATGATTATCTCAATAGATGCAGAGAAGGCCTTCTACAAAATTCAACAGCCCTTTATTCTAAAAACTCTCAATAAACTAGGTATTCACAGAACGTATCTCAAAATAATAAAAGCTATTTTTGACAAAGCCACAGCCAATATCATACTGAATGGGCAAAAATTGGAAACATTCCCTTTGAAATCTGGCAATAGACAAGGATGATCTTTCTCAACTCATATTCAATATAGTATTGGAAGTTCTAGCCAGAACAATCAGGCAAGATAAAGAAATAAAGGGTATTCAAATAGGAAAGGAGGAAGTCAAATTGTCTCTATTTGCAGATGACATGATTGCATATTTAAAAGACCCCATCGTCTCAGCCCAAAATCTTGTGAAACTGATAAGCAACTTCAGAAAATTCTCAGCCTACAAAATCAATGTGCAGAAATCACAAGCATTCCTATACACCAATAACAGACAAAAAGAGAGCCAAATCAAGAATGAACTGCCATTCACAGTTGCTACAAAGAGAATAAAATGCCTAGGAAAACAACTAACAAAGGATGTAAAGGACCTCTTCAAGGAGAACTACAAACCACTGCTCAAGGAAATAAGAGAGGACACAAACAGATGGAAAAACATTCCATGCTCATGGTTAGGAAGAATCAATATTGTGAAAATGGCCATACTGCCCAAAGTAATTTATAGATTCAATGCTATCCCCATCAAGCTACCCATGACCCTCTTCACAGAACAGGAGAAAACTACCTGAAACTTCATATGGAACCAAAAGAGAGCCTGCATAGCCAAGTCAATTCTAAGCAAAAAGAACAAAGCTGGAGGCATCACGCTGCCTGACTTCAAACCATACTACAAGGCTACAGTAATCAAAACAGCATGGTACTGGTACCAAAACAGAGATATAGACCAATGGAAAAGAACAGAGGCCCTGGAGGCAACGCCACACATCTACAACCATGTGATCTTTGACAAACCTGATAAAAACAAACAATGGGGAAGGATTCCCTGTTTAATAAACGGTGTTGGGAAAACTGGCTAGCCATGTGCAGAAAGCAGAAACTGGACCCCTTCTTGACACCTTACACTAAAATTAACTCCAGATGGATTAAAGACTTAAACATAAGACCTAACACCATAAAAACCCTAGAAGAAAACCTAGGCAAAACTATTCAGGACATAGGCATAAGCAAGGACTTCATAACTAAAACACCAAAAAACTTTCTGTTTGGCAACAAAAGCCAAAACAGACAAACGGGATCTAATTAAACCCCAGAGCTTCTGTACAGCAAAAGAAACAATATTAGAATGAACCGGCAACCAACAGAATGGGAAAAAATTCTTGCAATCTACCCATCTGACAAAGGGCTAATATCCAGAATCTACAAAGAACTAAATCAGATACACAAGAAAAAAAAACAAACCCATTCAAAAGTGGGTGAAGGACATGAACAGATACTTTTCAAAAGAAGACATTTATGAGGCCAACAAACATATGAAAACATGCTCATCATCACTGGTCATCAGAGAAATGCAAATCAAAACTACATTGAGATACCATCTCACACCAGTTTAGAAGGGTGATCATTAAAAAATCAGGAGACAACAGATGCTGGAGAGGATGTGGAGAAATAGGAACACTTTTACACTGTTGGTGGGAGTGTAAATTAGTTCAACCATTGTGGAAGACAGTGTGGCGATTCCTCAAGGACCTAGAAATAGAAATTCCATTTGACCCAGCAATCCCATTACTGGGTATATATCCAAAGGATTATAAATCATACTATTTTAAAGACACATGCACACATATGTTCACTGTAGCACGGTTTACAATAGCAAAGACCTGGAACCAACCCAAATGCCCATCGATGATAGACTGGACAAGGAAAATGTGGCACATATACACCATGGAAAACTATGCAGCCATAAAAAACGATGAGTTCATGTCCTTTGTAAGGACATGGATGAATCTGGAAACCATCATTCTCAGCAAACTGACACAAGAAGAAAAAAATCAAACACTGCATGTTCTCACTCATAGGCTGGTGTTGAACAATGAGAACACATGGACACGTGGAGGGGAGCATCACACACTAGGGTCTGTTGGGGGGGAATAGGGGAGGGACAGCAGGGGTTTGGGACATTGGGGAGGGATCACATGGGGAGAAATGCCAGATATAGGTGATGGGGGGATGGAGGCAGCAAACCACATTGCCATGTATGTACCTATGCAACAATCCTGCATGTTCTGTACATGTACCCCAGAACCTAAAGTGTAATTTTACATATATATATATATATATGCATATAAAGATTCTCTATTAACAGGACCTCAAACTCAAAGTAATACATTGGTTTCATGATATTATGGATTAAATGCCTTAATGTGAACTTCAGGTTGTGTGTTATATGTAATCTATATAAAATACATAAATTTCAGCTTATATATGTATGAAGTTGTGAACTTCAGCTTTATGTTTATATTTATGTATGCAAATAGCATGGCTTACATGGAGAAATATAAGTGCTACATAACCAAGTTTTTAATAAATAACCAAAACAACTGAAAAACCAAATAAATGCCAGAATCTATACAAAGGGCTTAGAACAATACCCAGCATAATAAGAGCTGAATAAATGTCGGCTATTGGTATGCTTGGTTATCATCACAGTTATGATTACAAATCTCATTGCAAAGGGCATGGGCACAGCGAAGTCATTTACTGGGGCCATCCATGCAATGTATCAATGACCCTCATAGTTTGGAATTCTTTAGTATTTCTAGCTGGAATAAACATGGGATGCTCTTGCTAAGGAGGACAGGGAGAATGGATACTGGAGCTGTCAACTAGTGACACTGCCATATTAGGGCTTGTACCACTGGTGAGGACTTAGGCACTTTGCCTCTGGGACAGGCAGAGCTGCTGTGAATGGGTCTTCTCGCCCCTGGTGTTTGCCTAGGTGGTACCTTATTTTACTTTCTGAACCTTGGCCTTCTCACATGCAAATAGAGATAATAATACTGCCTGGCTTTTCATAGCGTTGTTGTGAGAATTCAGCGAGACACCAAGTCGCTAGCACGGCACCTGGCCCATGGCAGGGACCCAGAAAATGTTGGTGATTATTATGTATCCAGTTGGGCTGATGTTTGTGGTGTTTATTTTTTGCCCAGATTAACAAATTTATCTTTCCCACAATGTACCAAAAAAAAAAAAAAAAGTGCCCTAGATACAGGTCAGTTCATAGTGAGGCACAATTATCTAAAAAGGTAGCCTTTAAAGGGATCGAGCAAAACTTTGTATCTGTAGGTACAGAGACTGGTCTTTTGCCATCTGTCTCCATAGCTGTCACTTGTATTTTCCCCTTTTGTACAACTGGGCTATTTCATTAAACTTAATGCCCACTGAAAGTAACAGCTGCCGAGTGCTATTGTTGCTTCACATGGTTCTTGACAGCATTGTGAGCTCATTTTTCACCTGCTGCCAAGCTAAAGAATTATCAGAATTAGCTTTTTGTTTTGTTCCAGCTTTGGTGTCTATAAATATGAAAAGAGGCATAGTGTAGATTCAGGGCAAAGTCAGTTTTTTTAATGATATGACGGTTGACTTTGCAAGGGAATGAGAAATAGTGGGTGGGATGCCAAGCAAAGGCGGCCAGGCAGGGAATGTCATCACTGGCTTGGCTGCCTGATCCTGAGACACACCTCTGTCCATAACTAAGCTCTCGGGTATCCGACACCCTCAGGCCTTACCCCTAACTTCTAGGACCTCAGCAAGGAGGAACTTACAGAGCCCAGGTGGCTCTGCAAGAAGTCAACCACCTCCTAGTTCTGCTCTGACTTAGGTGCTAGTTCTAGCAATGTAACGGAGTCCTAATATTACTCCCCTGACCTTAGCTCTGTCCTGGCATTCTAGCTCTTCTTCCAAGATTGAGTGCTGACCACAGCTCTATCCCTTCAAACAGGGACTGGGATCCTACTCCTGACTGCCTGCTCTGTGGCTGGGACATTGCTAACTCATGCCAGAATTTTCTGATGTCACCAGCAGTTTCCCACAAAACTCTGTGTTATTGTATTCTTGCTAATTTCCTGAACCTGCAGCTCTTGTTGACTGGTTTAGGTACCTGCCCATCTCCTGTCTCTTCCTTACACTCAGTGGAGCTGTGTTTAGCCAGCCTGGCTGAAAACCCAATTCCAATTTGGTTCAGCACCACTTCTGGGCCAGGAGTACTTATAGGTCCTGGACCCTCTAGAATTTTTTGCGTGTGTATCAAGTGTCAATTTTGACGTGGGCCTTTACCCAAATCTGTCACTAGTTATATGACTCTAGATAAATATCGTAACTGAGAAGCCACACCCCATGTTACCTATAGGGACCAAGTGATAAGATAGGTCAGTGAAACTGGCTGGGGATCTGGGTGCAGGGGCTCACGCCTGTAGTCCTACATTCTCTGGAGGCAGAGGTGGGAAGATCACTTGAGTCCAGGAATTCAAGGCTGCAGTGAGCTATGATCACACCACTGCACTCCTGCCTGGGTCATAAGGCGAGACCCTGTCTCTAAAATAAAAAATAATAATAATAAAAAAGAATAAAGTAAAACATAAAATTAAACTGGCTGGGAATGGGACACGGCAAACTAGATTGTCATCATCATTCAGGCCTGGATGTTTACTGCGATGGCAGACTACAGGCCTCTTCTTGCCAGGTCTCCAGATTTTCAAAAGAAGGTAGACAACTAGGCTCACATGTGTGTGCATGTGTGCGTGTGATTGTCTGGTTTTTCAGTCTTTACAATGAATTCATACTCTAACCAACACTGTGCAGGCCAAGTTTGGCCTGGAGTTGCCAGTCTGCAATTGCTTCATGATGTCTCTGCGCCACAGTTCCTCCTCTGTGAAAAAAGGATGCTTTCCTGCACAGAACTTTGAATTTCCTCCAGCTCTGACATCTTTGAGATTCAGTGACTCCTCTCCTTGATTTAACTCTAGCCATTTGGGAGATTCCCTGGCATGGGTGTTCTTTTGGAAATCGGTAATATTCTGCCATACTAGGTCACTGTCTCCCTTCTCCTCTCTGTCCATTCTCCTGCAGCTCCTGAATGCCTCAGCAAGATTTCTAAAAAGCTGTTCTAGCCCCAGTTGTTCTCCATGGCTTGGTAGTCTAGTTTACTTAATGCACTTTCTTTTTTTTATGAGAAGCTCATGGGTTTGTTCCAGGTGACTCAGTTCTATTTCACAAACAGAGAATGCACCCTTCCCTCCCCAGCAATGTCTCTAATGCTGTCTGTTGAGAGGAAGAGCATGAACAGCACAAATCTATCAGAGCTACCAGGGAAGTCACTTAACATAGTTTTGAGATTACTCACTCTTGTGGGTTCTGGCCTGTGGGATGAAAGCACTGAGCTCTACGGTCACTAGTATAAAAGAAAAACCTGAACACATGCAGAATGACAGGATATTAGAATGAAACTCCTCCTGCCTCTGTTTCAATGGAGAGGACGCTATGATAGATGTCAGACACCAAAGTGAGTGAGACAGGCACTCCCTCTCCCAGTTAGAACATTTAAGAGGAAATGTCTTCAAGAATCTGTTCTACAGTCCTTGAACTGCTCCAAAAGATCAGGCTAAGACTGAGGAAGAAAGTGTCTTTAGAGAGAAAGGCTGGGGTGGGTAGGTGTAGTGGATATTGTTGATGCTCCTTCAGGGCACTGTGACCAGTGGCCACACCCTCTCCCACCCACCAGCTACTGAGAGTTTGTCTCCTGCAATTCTCAGCTACCCGCTTCTCTGGAGAATTGCCCACTGTCAGAAGACCTTGGCCTATAAACCTTAGCCCTACTAGCAGGAGGGAATAAACAATTGTTTGCCCCAAGGTGGGATTGTGTTTGTGATACACTTTGGGCTGCAGAGCCTCATTCCCTCTGGGATGAGACTAAAGCTAGTCTCTAGCTGGGGTCTTGCTTGGTCTGCAAGAGCTGGACCCCCTGATCCCCTGGCACCTTCCCTCCACTTTATCCTTTCCTCACTCCGCTTCTAATGAGAACACTTCTCAGTAAGTCACTTAAACAACAATCCTTATTTCAAGCTCTGCTTCTAGGGAGACGGACCTAAGACAGAGGAGGTGTACCTCCTCAAGAGTAGGGGTACCTTCAAGACGGGGACTTCATGGCAACTACGTGCAGAGCTTTAAAGTGTTCCTGGCAATCAAGAGAGAAAAAGGGATAGTCCCTCACTCAGCGTTGAAGAAGGAAAAGTGAACTGTGAATGGTGTCCTGAAGCTCCAGAGACAGAGGCAACTGCCTCAATGGCGGAACCAGCAGCGTGCTGCTGCCTAGAGATGGGCCTGACTCCTATGGGAGGGAGACAAGGGATCCCGGAGTGTCCCATGGGCCAATGTGGGCCAAGAAGAGCAGTGTGGGGTGTTAAACAAAACGTTATTTGTGACGCTTGGTAAGATGGTAAGGAAGACTGTATTTAAGGGAAGCCATAGCAACATGGATTGGGACCACAGAAATGGAGTCTTGCAATGGGGAAGGGGAAGAGAGAATGGACCTTCCCTTCCTCCTCCCCTCCCTCCTCCTCTCCCTCCTCCCCTCCCCTTCCCTTCCTTTCTTGGGTCTTGTTCCGTTGCCCAGGATGGAGGGCATGGTGAGATCGTGGCTCACTGCAGCCTCAAACTCCCCAGGCTCAGGTGATCCTCCCATCTGAGTCTCCCGAGTAGCGGGGATTCTAGGTGCACACCACCACTCCTGGCTAATTTTTGTGGAAATTGGGTTTTGCCATGTTGCCCAGGCTGGTTCCAAACTCCTAGGTTCAAGCGATTCACCTGCCTTAGCCTCCTAAAGTGCTGGGATTACAGGAATGAGGCACTGAGCCCAGCCTTGGGCTTGACTTTGATTCCAACAAGGGCAAGTGGGGATTTATAGCCACAGAGGAGGATAGGACTCAGTGGGTGGGAAGTGACTAAGAGGAAACATCAGGTTTAAGGGAGATACTTGCTAGATGGACCCAACAGAATTCTTGCTGAAGGTGTGCCAGGTGCAGTGGCTCCTGCCTATAGTCCCTATTCAGGAGGCTGAGGTTTGAGGATCACTTCAGGCCAGAAGTTCAAGGCTGTATTGTGCCATGATTACACCTATGCATAGCCACTGCATTCCAGTGTGGGCAACATAGAGAGACTCTGTGTTAAAAAAGAAAAAGAAGAAAAGTATCCTTGCTGAAGGCAGCCCAGGGTAAGATACTGAGGGTGGGCAGATACCCAGCATGGGGGATTTTTACTAACCTGACTTAGCAGGATTCTTGCTCAAACTGGATTCTGCAAAGACAGAGAAGGAAACTTAAGGTCTGGCCTAGTCAGAAAAGACCCAAAGGGGCTTGACTCAAGCTTGGCCAAAGAAGAGATCCTTTGTCAGGAGCTCTTTTTGGTCGAATAGGCTGCCTGGAGGGGCCCATGGACCTTGAGTTCAAGAAAGTGTCACAGATAGCCATTGAAAGAGTTCAGAAGGTGCCACCCCAAAATATACTGCCATGGCATATTATTTTGAGCTCAAGGCAACTGAGAACCAGCCAACAAAGGAAAAGTTCTTTATTTTTCTCTCAGCTGCCTAAACTAAAGCATAGATTTTCCCATATAAGGACATTTTCTTTTCTTTTTTTTTTATTTTTTGAGACAGAGTCTCACTCTGTTGCCCAGGTTGGAGTATAGTGGTGCAATCTCAGCTCACTGCAACCTCTGCTTCCCAGGTTCAAGTGATTCTCCTGCCTCAACCTCCCAAGTAGCTGGGACTATAGGTGCATGCCACCACACCTGGCTAATTTTTGTATTTTTAATAGAGACAGGGTTTCGTCATGTTGCCCAGGCTAGTCTTGAACTCCTGACCTCAAGTGATACGCCCGTCTCGACCTCCCAAAGTGCTGGGATTACAGGCATGAGCCACTTCACCCAACCTAAAGGAATTTCATAAAGACATTTTTATTACTGAAGAGATCAGTACCAGAAAGACAGCTACTCCCAGACAAGTTTTCTCGCCTCAGAGATGCTTATCTGCACTACAAGGTAACCTTTCCTCACCATACATTTCCTCTCCTCTTCCCATAATTTGTCTCTACCCATCTTCCCACCCAGAAACTCTAACCCCTGTTTCTTTCTGTAGCTCCTGATGATATATGAGTTTCAGTCATCTGACCCCTTCCTCGAGTCTCATATTTTTGGGGTACTCCTGTGTGTGCAGACATAATTCAAGCTGTATTTCGCCTGTTATTCTATCTTATTTCAGTTTAACTCTTAGACCAGCCACAGATTCTAGAACATTCTAGAAGGGTGGAAGAAAGCATTTTTCCTTCTTTATACCACCCAAAGTAGAGCTTGATCATCACAGTTCAAGGAAACTACCAGAGCAAGAAACTCTGAAGAACCCATAAAAGTCTCCCAGGAGAAAAGTATCAACTGCTACCGTTCTTGGTTCATCCAAGGATTCCCACTTTAACCATTACCAAATTCAGCCAAGTAACAGTATCATATTCCCTTCCTTTTCTTCCCTCTCCTTATTTTGACCCCAGCCAGAGAGAAATCACAGGTAGCACAGCTGAGCTGGGAGAAAAGAGGGAGCAGAAGGAACACAAATTCCTTCCACATGCAGGCTTTCAACACAAGCCTAGGCTGGAGAAGAGGTGATGGTTTAAGCCTGACTTCATGTTTGGATTTTTTATTATTGAGTGCGACCGACTGTATTAAGTTTCTAAAATAGGATTGTTTTACAACTAAAAGTGGCTAACACTGAGAGTGGCCCATGAACAAGAAAAGTTGGTCTCTACTGAATAGAGTTTAAAATGACGGAGCAAGACAAATATAGTGTTTGTATCACATTCTATGGGTCACGCTTGTACAACATATGGTTACATAAGCACAGAGCAGCAGCGACTTCCCACCGCTTCACTAAGAGAAGCCCTGTGCTGATTCTGTCAGCTGCATCCTCAGCCCCGGCTCCCGGGATAAAAATGTCTATTGGATGAAGATCTGAAACATCAGGTTCTGAAACTTTTTGTCTGGGAAAGTGCCAGGTGACTCAGAGCTGTGTAATGTAACGAAATGAGTCACATCATCTCTCAATGTGCTCTAAGTGAATCTGTTGTCTGTAAAATGGTGGCAGCCTTTCTCCATGGTCCTGGTTGGAAATAAGTGTGTCCATTTATTCATTTGTTTTTGAGCAGCTATCAGGTACTGAAGATTAAAAAAAACAATGAAACACAGGCAGAGGTTGCAATGGTACAACCTGCCTTGTGCCCTTCTTTTAGTGCAGAGGAGGAAATGACTCTAACAGACATGGTGATTAAAATGAGGCTTAATCAGGAACTACTAAAATTGGAAGATCTCAACCTCACTGGTGCATTTAGAAGCACCTGAGGTTCCTTAAAAGGTTCCATGTTTTACCCTTGAGAGATTCCAATTCATTGTTCTGGGCTTCTGCCTGGGCATCAACATTTATTTTAAAAATTCCCCAGATAATTCTAATACGCAGTCAACATTGTGAAACCCCCTACATAAAGATAACAAATCCAGGTACTGAGATGCCAAGATGATAATAGGTATATTAAAATTTTATTTTTATATGAATTAGACATTTTCAGGTTATGAAATGAAAGCCAGGGTAAATATCTTAATGTGTGCGTGAGCCTTCGACAATCCTTTGTATTCTTCTTCATAGCTCTAATTTGTTATTAAAAGAAACACTAACATATGTTATCACCTATCAGAGAACACATTTTTTCAATGATCTTTATAGATTATCACTTTTCACTTTTCTGTAAAATCTCTTTTTACTAAGAGACTCTAGTCTTGAACTAGTCTATAAAAACAAATTTCATACATTAAAATGTCGAGTAGAGTAGTAATAAGACATATCTCTTAATTCATAAGAAACAACCTTTTAATTTTTATTAGAGGTTTCAGTATGTCTGATGCAATAGTAGAGGCTACCTCATAAAATAAAATAATATTCAATTCTTCTGGATTTTTGATTAAAAGAGAATCAAATAATAATATACAAGATGTGAAAACATTCAAATTAATTCTCCAGCTTGCTCCTGGTTGTCAGTTACAGAAATAAAAGATTTTAAAAATCCAAGATTTTATACAAGTTTACCATATGTTTTTGTTTTAAAATCATATTAGAACTAAAGGTGAAAATTAGTCATTTGTAACTTCCGGGTCCATCACTAGTCATGTCACTTGTTTTATACTCTGAAAGCAAATGTCCAGTGTGAAACAGTAATAGGTACTTACCTCAAGTAACTTAAATTGTTTAAACATACACACACACACACACACACACACACACACAAATGTCCACGTGGCAGCCACATGTAGAAGTGATTTTTGCCTATTCCATCAGTAACATTTAGAAGGGATAGAAAATTGATTTTTTTTCCTTTTTATATCATTATGTACATTGTCTTCAACCTATTTTTTAAGTTCCCTGAATCAATTTTTTCTCCCCATCTCTCTTTAAAGTGGTCTTTTCTTTTTGATTTTTTGTTTCCTAGCTTTTCCCTCCCCTCTCCTCCCCTCCCTTCCCTTACCCTCCTCTCCTCCCTCTTTTGACAAGAATCTCACTCTGTTGCCCAGGCTGGCATGCAATGGCACCATCTCAGCTCACGGCAACCTCTGCCTCCTGAGTTCCAGCGATTCTTATGCCTCAGCCTCCTGAGTAGCTGGGATTACAGGTGCCCACCACCACGCCTGGCTAATTTTTGCATTTTTAGTAGAGATGGGGTTTCACCATGTTGGCCATACTGTTGTCAAACTTCTGACCTCAGGTGATCTGCCCGCCTTGGCCTCCCAAAGTGCTGGGATTACAGACATGAGCCACTGTGCCTGGCCCCCAGGCTGACTTTCTGTTAAACTGTATTTTCAGTGATAATAGTGGCCCATCCACTCACTTAGCCTAATCTTTCATCTGTTAATCCACCATTTGTGACATGACAATTAATTCTGTTTGAGACGTGGATCACCACCTGTGGCGGTCTATCCTGCAGACCCTGACTCAGTGCTGGATAAATAAATACACTCAAACATACAGAGTACAGTGATCGAGTGGGCTAGGGAGGTCATCAGCTGCTCTCAGAGGGCAATTACAGCTAACCAACCCCTTACTAGCTGTTCTTCCTTGCATTTATTCAGTATAAATTTAGTAACGGAGATTTTAAGTCAACATGCTTGTGGATAATTAACATGGTTAAAAGAGTGGTTTTATGAATGAGAAAAGCTTTGGTTCCAGAGCCCAGAGTAAACACCATTAACGGATAATCCCCCTTTGACCTCCCTGTTAGAGGACCATCAGGCACAAAGTTTACATGAGTAAACAAGTAGTTACAGACAAAGGAATGTGGGGTAAACGGACTTAAGTGAGGAAGCTTCTGTTATCCCTAATCTTCACCCATGGACATAATGCTCTAAGGTAAGGACCAGCTGCCTTCAGCCTGTCCTATTATTACAAATTAATGAAAATCTTTGGGCCTTCCAAAAGGTTTGAGACTATAATCTTACAACGTTCCCTAATATTTCCCTTAATATTTTGCCAACCACCCTGAGTGAATTCCAATACTATTATAATCAAGTGTCCTGCTGCAGATAATGGCTTGTGACATTAAAACTTTGGAAAGAAAAGACTTGTTGATTACTGATAAATTGAATATCTTGCTTCATATTCCAACTCTCTTTGAGCAGAGTTTAATTGACAGGGCAACTTCTTGGTATGTAACAAAACCCAACACTAGCGTCCCTGGGCAGTCCCTCTTCACCTTCTCTTTTTACCTCCACTTCTCATAGTCCCTTTCACCAGGTGACTGGGAACCTGTGATAAACCAGAGAAAAATGCTTAACTACACTGGGAGATTGGAGAATCTGCATCATAAACCATTTCTCTGTTCTCAGTGGGTGTTCTTTTTAAGATTCTTCCATTCCTTTTTGACTTCTCTTTTTTACTCACATTCTTATTCTTCTATATATAGTTTTTTTTTTCTTTATTTCTTTCCTCTTTCATTCATCTCCTATACCAATCTATGTCACAGCCAGAAATCTTCAGGCATTGTTGACCAACACCAGTAGCCCCAGTGCCTTCTGAGAAGTCCCTCACCTGTCAGTTCTTTCAGCACAGAAAAATGGAGGGCTGGGACATTTAAAGAGGTAAGTCCTCAAAGTCGCAGGTGTGCCAGGCGGGGAAGCTATGCATTATGAAATGTGACTACAAAAGGATGCAATGGATTTTCATCATAGTGGTTTCAAAAGTGAATATCCCAAAATATTTGGAGTATTGGTATAAAGGTTGGAGCCCCTCAAGGCCAGTATTTTGAAATGTACTAATTTGAATGTGCGTCAGAAGGGAAAGAATATGTGAAGGTTCCCTGTCATTCCCTTTCTTCTTGTGCCAAAGAGAATTCTGAGTTGATCTATTTGGCTTTCTGCCCCATCTCCGAGATAGATATTGGATCTTTTTGATGGAAAACAGGGAGATAAGGGGAAAGAGAAGAGAAACAACAGCTCAGAGAAGAGTTTTCCTAGAAATTGATAAGATTTGAAGTAGTAGCTGCTGCAATGAGGGAAGAAGTCCAGGAGAGGGAGGAGGATGAGGATGGGCTGTTTATATCTCCCTTTGTGATCTTCGTATCTCCTTCAAAGTATTCAGGAAATGCAAGTAAAGAACATAAATTATTTAAAAAATTCTTTGACTGTGACACTGCCCTGAAGCTGGGCAGAGTGATGGCTCCATACATTGAATATATCTTTGCTAACTCAACTAAATAACCCTGATTTCTGGTCTGGTTGATAAAATCCAGTATTGTTCCATTGTCATTATAATTCGTATGTAACATAGGTGACACAATTCACAACCCATTACACGAAGGACAAAGAGACATTTACAGGTCTTTGATTGATTCTTGTCCTTGAAGTCTTCAGGACATGGGGTGCTCATTGCTATTTGTTACTTGCCACAAGTAGAAATGGTTTCTTAATTGTTCCAGAAAATTTTCACAATCCCATAAAGCAAGAGTAATATTGATACAATTTCACTCATCTACCACCATTATGTATGCTAAAAAATGAAAGAAAGAAAATTTTAAACCACGACTGTCACTAGCCTCTTTTGTCATCTAAAAAGCACTGTTACAAAAATCAACATTGTAGATCATGTTCTTCAGTACCATGCTTTATCACTGAAAGGCAGTTGCCAGTCTGGGCGACATGCCAAAACCCCATCTCTGCAAAAACTACAAAAATTAGACAGGCCTGGGAGGCGGAGGTGTCAGGATCACTTGAGCCTAGCAAGTTGAGGCTGCAGTTATCTGTGATGTGATTGTGCCTGTGATTGTGACTGTACTCCAGCCTGGGTGACACAGCAGAACCCTGTCCCTAACTCCAAAAAAAAAAAAGAAAGAAAAAAAGAAAGGCAGTTGCCAAAATATTTACCATACTGTGGCAATAAAATAATGTAATTGTTCTTTACCATGGAAGTGAGCTGGTGAGATATCTAATACTGGTGAAGAAGATTCCAGATTGTCCCTAACAAGTGTCCCCTCCCTCCTCATTTCTGTGTCCCCTGGTATGTCTGGAGGCCTAGTGGGGTCTAGTTTTACAAGTGACCAAGAAACTCTCAAATTAGGAAGAACTCATCCCAAGGCAAAAGAGAGGTAGAAAAGTTGGATTTAAGGACAACAGCAAGTCAGAGAGGAGGGGCGATTCTGAGTCTCACACAGGATCTGTCATTTAGATTTAACTTTAGATTCCTATCTGAGCCCTAGAGTAAGAGAAGATTGAAAAAAAGAAAGTGAGTAATCCACTAAAAGAGCTTTTGGGCAGATGTAGCATCCTCATGCAATTTCTGCTGTTTTGGCCATAGCAGGGGGCAGCACCTTTAGCTCACACAAAAGGGTCCTTGACATCTGGCACTGCTGTAGTCTTTGTTAGAGACCAGAAGCATTGCTGATTCCTTTGTCTTCTGGGTGGAGGCCGCAAAGAGAGGACATATCACACAGAAAGCTGCTGGAGAAGATGAAGGGAATGGCTGGGCATGGTATCACACACCTGTAATCCCAGCTTTTTGGGAGGCCAAGGCAGGGGGATCACCTGAGGTCAGGAGTTCCAGACTAGCCTGGCCAACCTGGAAAAACCCTGTCTCTACTAAAAAATGCAAAAATTAGCTGGTCATGGTGGCAGCCTCCTGTAATCCCAGCTACTCACAAGGCTGAGGCAGAGAGAATTGCTGAACCTGAAAGGCAAATGTTGCAGTGAACCAAGATCGCATCACGGCACTCCAGCCTGGGTGACAGAGTGGGACTCCATCTCAAAAAACAAACAAACAAACAAAAAACCCTGGAGGAAATGATGGATGTGTTGAGAAGCAGAAGGAGCAATTCCCCTCAGAGAAACATTTCAAAAACCTTAGAGTCACCCTTTCTCTTGGGGTCACCCTTTCTTTCTCTTGCACCCCATACCCAATCCACCACTACACCCTGTTAGATTTCTTTTAAAACATATTCAGAACCTGACCACTTCTCAATACCCTGCTGTACTGGATCACCCTTGAGGAAGGCACCATCATCTCATTGAACTGCTGTAGCAGCCTCCTAACTGGCCTCCCTTCTCCCACCCTCACCCCACTCTAGTTTATTCTCACACAGCTGTCAGAGTCATCCTGTTGAAACGCAAGTCAGTCCAAGTCATTCATCTACTCAGAACACTGCAGTGGATTCCTATCTCACTCTGAAGGAAAGGCAAAGCCATGAATGACCTTCAAGTCACTACATGCTCTTCAAGGGCCTACGGAATATCCTTATCCATTAACCCCTGTCTATCCTTCTGAACTCTAACCTCTATCCTCTTACCTACTTTGCTCCAGCTACACTGACCTCCTTAATGTTCTTCAAACATGCCAGGTGTGTTCCAGCCCTAGGGCCTTTGCATTTACTATTCCATTTGCTAGATCAATTTCCTCTTAGATATCCACATGGCTTAGTCCTGCCATTATTTCCTTTGAATATTTGTCTAAGAATCACCTTCTCAATGAGATTTTTACTGGCTGTCCTATTTAAAACTGCAAAGCCACCAAAATCCACACTCCCTGTATCCCCTTCCTGGCTTTATTTTTTATCCATTGCATTCAATACCATGAATATATATATACACATACATACACACATACACACATATGTGTATATAATATATATAAATATATACATACACACATATATGTGTGTGTGTGTATATATATGTGTGTATGCATGTATATATATATTTTTTTGGTGAGACACAGTCTCATTCTGTCTCCCAGGCTGGAGTGCAGTGCCACCATCTCAGCTCACTGCAACCTCTGCCTCCTGGGTTCAAGAGATTCTCATGCCTTAGCCTCTTAAGTAGCTGGGATTATAGGTGTACACCACACCTGGCTAATTTTTGTATTTTTAATAGAGATAGGGTTTTGCCATGTTGGCCAGGCTGGTCTCAAACTCCTGAACTCAGGTGATCCACCCACCTTGGCCTCCCAAAGTGCTGGGATGACAGGTGTGAGCCACTGTGACCGGCCACATTCTATGTATTTTAGTTATTTGCTCTGTTTATTCCTTTTTCTCTCCCAGGGAAAGCTGGCAAGAATTTTCTTTTCTGCTCATTGCCACAGCCCTTGTCCCAGAAAAGTCTGATATGTTATTTAATGAACAAGCATAATAATGCAAATTGGGTTATTATTCCATGCCAGGCACGCTGCTCATTTATACATTATTTTATTTAATCCTTATAACAACCTTACTAAATGAGTTGTTGTAATGACCAGTGATGCTTGCAATTCCTTGGTCTGTAGACATATCAGTTCAACCTCTGCCTTGTCTTTCTGTGGTCTTCTTTCCTATGTCTGTCTTCTCTATTGCTAGACAGGGGTAATAGACAAAGTTCACACAGAACAATGCAACCTACTGTAGGTATTTAAAGCAGAAAGAAATTAACCCAAGGGATTCCTCATTTGGCACCCACTGTGGCTGCCTGATCTCCCTCAAGCCCTGGGGCTCCATTGACACATCCTCAAGGTAATGTCATTTCCCATTCTTGGAAGAAGAGCTCTGATTTCCCCGACTCTCCAGCTTAGTTTTAGTGACAATCAAGAACAATCTCTACAAGAGAGCTGTCACTTCTACTCAGACGTTTCTCCCAGAGTGACAACTTAACGGTGGTTTCCTTCCCTTCTTGCTTGTGAATTCTAGGCACAATGGTACATATTTTAAGGGAGGGGAAAAGGCAGAAATCCTAGCAGAAACTACATGAGTTGTGGTAAGGATTAAATAAAATAATGTATAAATGAGCAGAGTGCCTGGAGTGTCAGGAGTCCTCAAACCAAACCAGTTTCAATGATTCACTAGGAGTACACACAAGACTCAGGATCTAGTCTTACTCAAGGCTAATGTTTATTACAGCAAATAATACAAAGTAAAATCAGCAAAGAGAAAAAGCACATGGGGTAAAGTCTGGAGGAAACCAGGTGCAAGCTTCCAAAAGTCCTGAGTCACATAGGATGTGCTTAATTCCTCCAGCAACTTATTATGACAACATGTGTGAAATGTTGTCTATCAAGGAAGCTCATTACGGACTCAGTGCACAGGGTTTTTACTGCGGGCTGGTCATGGAGGCACTCTCTGCCTGGCATGTACTAAAATTCCAGACTCCAAAAAGAAAAACAGGTGTTCAGCATACATTGCAGTTTTACAAGCAGTCTAGGCATAAGCCTCTCTTACCATTTAGAGATTAGCAGGAACCCTCTTCAGATCTAAGTTACCAGATTACAGGCAAGGGTCAACCCTGCAATCAGGCCTATCTGAGAATAGCAGGGTTGGGCCTGCTGTGTATACTTCTGCACAGTAGCTAGGCTATTATTTCCACTTTGAACATGAAGACAAAGGAGGCTTAGAGTAGTCAACTAGTTACTTAGCTGGCAAATGGTGGCACTGAGATGTAAACACAGTTTTATCTGATTCCCAAGCCTATGCAATAACCTGTGAATGATAATGCGCTGAAACTTTTTTTAAAAATTTGAGAGTTACTACAGTTTCAGCCAAATAAGTAGGTATATTCAGAGAAGTGAAGGGCTTTTTCTGTTTTTTTTTTTTTTAAATGGAGTCTCATTCTGTCACCCAGGCTGGAGTGCAGTGGCACGATCTCAGCTCACAGCAACCTCCACCTCCTGGGTTCAAGTGATTTTCCTGCTTCAGCTTCCCAAGTAGCTGGGACTACAGGTGCACGCCACCACGACTGGCTAATTTTTGTATTTTTAGTAGAGACAGCGTTTCACCATATTCTCCAGGCTGGTCTTGAGCTCCCGACCTCAAGTGATCTGCCCCCCTCGGCCTCCCAAAGTGTTGGGATTACAGGCATGAGCCACCACGCCTGGTCTTTTTCCTTTAAGTCACTGTTTGAACTTCTTTTTAACTTAGGCTTGGTAAGCCTAGGAAATGCAAGTCATATTTAATGTATGCAGGAAACTTTGTTATTAATGAGAAAATAATAAACCAGTGTGCTATGGGTATGAATCCTTAGAAAATATCTAAAAATTGGCTGGGCGCAGTGGCTCAGGCACTTTGAGAGGCCGAGGAGGGTGGATCACCTGAGGTCAGGAGTTTGAGACCAGCCTGGCCAACATGGTGAAACCCCTGTCTCTATTAAAAATACAAAAAAATTAGCCGGGCATGGTGGTGGGCACCTGTAATACCTGCTACTCAGGAGGCTGAGGCAGGAGAATCTCTTGAACCTGGGAACTGGAGGTTGCAGTAAGCCAGGATCACATCATTGCACTCTAGTCTGGGTGACAAGAGTGAGATGCCATCTCCAAAAAAAAAAAAGAGAAAAGAAAAGAAAAGATCTAAAAACTAGAAGAGATCTTGGAGACTTTATTTGTCCCAGATCCTAGAGGTAACAGACAGGGTTCACATAGAACAGTGGAACCTGCTATAGGTATTTCAAGCAAAAAGAAATCAACACAAGGGGCTGGGCATGGTGGCTCATGCCTGTAAACCCAGCACTTTGGGAGGCTGAGGCAGGCAGATCGCAAGGTCAGAAGTTTGAGACCAGCCTGGCCAATATGGTAAAATCCCGTCTCTGCTGAAAATACAAAAGTTAGCCAGATGTGGTGATGAGACCCTGTAGTCACAGCTACTCAGGAGGCTGAGGAAGGAGAATCACTTGAACCCAGGAAGAGGAGGTTGTAGTGAGCCGAGATCACTCAATTGTACTCCAGCCCCAGCAACAGAGTGAGACTCCATCTCAAAAAAAAGGAAAAGAAAAAGAAAAAAAGAAATCAACACAAGGGGTTCCTCCTTTGGCACCCACTGTGGCTGCCTGACCTCCCTCGAGCCCTGAGGCTCCATTGACATATCCTCAAGGTAATGTCATTTCCCATTCTTGGAAGAAGAGCTCTGATTTCCCCGACTCCCTCTCCCCACTTGGTTTTAGTGACAATCAAGAACAATCCCTACAAGGGAGCTATCACTTCTACTCAGACATTTCTCCCAGCGTGACAACTTGACTATAGTTCTTTCCCCTCTTGCTTGCAAATTCTAGGCACAGTGGTACATATTTTAAGGGAGGGGAAAAAGCAGAAATCCTAGCAGAAATATGAGCTATATTCTCTTTCCCCCTGGGTTTCGTCTGTTCAGTGTTAGTCTAGAATCTGGTAATGAGAATGAAAGAAAGGACAAGATGAACCAGGCAGAGTGCAGCAACGCCTTCATGTTCTCAAGTCACAGATGAATTTAAAAAAAAAAAAAAAACACAAATTTTTTTGAGATGGAGTTTCACTCTTGTTACCCAGGCTGGAGTGCAATGGTGCAATCTCGGCTCACCGCAACCTCCGTCTCCTGGGTTCAGGCAATTCTCCTGCCTCAGCCTCCTGAGCAGCTGGGATTACAGGCACGCACCACCATGCCCAGCTGATTTTTTGTATTTTTAGTAGAGACGGGGTTTCACCATGTTGACCAGGATCGGCTCGATCTCCTGACCTTGTGATCCACCCACCTCGGCCTCCCAAAGTGCTGGGATTACAGGCGTGAGCCACCGCACACAAATGTTTTGAGAAGAGGTTTGTGTAGACTTGAAAGGACTTCACTAGATTCACTTCGAGCTGCTACCCCACAGCCCCACTACATGATGCTTCTCTCATCGTAATCAGCAGTGGAACTTGCAGGAACCAGTTTTCCTGGCCCTGAGCTTCTCTACCTCTTCTTAACTCCAGTCTTTTGTTTGTTTTGCTACTTTTAAGTCCACAACAGCTGAAGTCCCCTACATTTTTTATGTGTCAAACATAAAACTGTAAATGACACAAAAAGGAAAAAGGTGAAAAACAAAAGTATAACATTAAAATTTAGCATTCTCAGCTGGGTGCAGTGGCTCACATCTATAATCCCAGCACTTTGGAAGGCCTAGGTGAGCAGATCACCTGAGGTCTGGAATTTGAGACCAGGCTGGCCAACATGGCGAAACCCTATCTCTACTAAAAATGCAAAAACTAGCCAGGCATGATGGTGCATGCCTGTAATTCCAGCTACTCAGGAGGCTGAGGCAGGAGAATTGCTTGAACCTGGGAGGTAGAGGTTGCAGTAAGCCGGATCGCACCATTGAACTCCAGCCTGGGCGACAAGCGTGAAACTCTGTCTCTAAATAAATAAATAAATAAATTAGCATTCTTTATGGATTTGGTATATTCCTTACAATGTAAAAATTGAATATCAAAGTTAATGAATTCCATGTTTTAGAAATTCTTATGGTGGCTTTGTTACCGGAAAGGGACCCCATTCAGATCCTAGGAAAGGGTTCTTGGACCTTGTGCAAAAAAGAATTCATGGCGAGTCTATAGAGTGAAGGGAAAGCAAGTTTATTAAGAAAGTAAAGGAATAAAAAAATGGCTACAGAAAAAGAATAGGCAGAACAGCAGTATGGGCTACTCAACTGATTATACTTATTTCTTGATTATATGCTAAACAAGGGGTGGATTATTAATGAGTTTTCCGGGAAAGGGATGGACAATTCCCAGAGCTGAGAGTTCCCTCCATTTTTAAACTATATAGGGTAACTTCCTAGTGTTACTGTGGCATCTGTAAACTGTCATGATGCTGGTTGGAGTGACTTTTAGCATGCTAATGCATTATAATTAGCATATAATGAGCAGTAAGGACAACCAGAGATCACCTTCATCGCCATCTTGGTTTTGGTGGGATGTGGCTGGTGTCTTTACCACATGCTATTTTATCAGCAAGGTCTTTGTGACCTGTACCTTGACCTCCTATTTCATCCTGTGACTTTCATCCTGTGACTTAGAATGTCTAACCTCCTAGGAATGCAGCCCAGTAAGTCTCAGCCTTATTTTACCCAGTCTCTATTCATGAGGGAGTCAGTCTAGTTCAAACACCTCTGACAGCTTCATCACATAGGTACAATCAATTATTAACTCAGGGTATAGCCCCTCTCCCCTTTCTGTAGGATGAGGGATAGGGCTGAAAAATCCAAGCTTCTAATAATGGTTTGGTTTTTCTAGTGACCAGCCCTCATCCTGAAGCTATTCATGAGCCAACCAAGAGTTGCTTCATTAGAACAAAAGACACTCCTATCACCTAAGAAATTTAAAGGGATTTAGGAACTCTATGTCAGGAACCAGAGGCAGATACCAAATATTAGAACATAAAATGCTCCTAGCATTAGGAGCTCTGTGCACTAAAATTATGTTACAGCCCTGCATTGTAATGTTCTAGCCTGAGATCCTGGTGGACCACCTCTCAGCAGTCCTGCTCAAATCCTCTGTTTACCATTGGAACCATAATAGGTTCATGGCCTGATGCACCTGGCAAGTCAGTATGCTGTGACAACAGCAGAGAAAGAGTTTTAATCTCAGGGCCACAGAACAAGGAGATGAGAAAGAACCTCAAATTCATCTCCCAGAGGAGTTTGGGGCTGGGGTTTTTAAGGGTTTTGGGGTGAGCCAAAATCATTGTTTGGTCGACAAGTGCAGGATAAAGTCATGGGACAGGGAGATGAGGAAGCTATATTCTCATGCTGATCCCATTGCTCTGTGGCGGTCTTCAAACTGGTTGCTGGAATTTGGGGTCTGAAAAACATCTTAAGCAATCCTTAAAAGCCTTATGATTCTAATGTCAGAGAGCTTGTCTATAGAAACAATGGGGATGAAAATCAATTCTTAAACACTGTTAAGACCCTAATGTCAGAATCCTACCTATAGAAACAATGGGCATTCGGATGGTCAGTATCCAGTGCTATGGTGACTTTTAGCAACAAGGAAGTGGGCCAGAGTACAGCCTGATTAATGCTTAAGTATATTTCTGTCCAGAAACTGGTATGCAATTTTTATCAACCCTGTGGGATGGTTTTACCATTTCTCCCTGAAGCATTAAGAAGTCTTCATGCAAAAGAATCTCTGATGGCTTGTTTTGATTTCCCAATTCTCTGATATAGATTTGCTTTGAGTTCCTATTTTCACCACTGGTTATCTTAAAATAATCATCTGACCCACTTTATTTCCTATTTCTCAGTTTAAAAAATTCCAGTCACGAAATATCCTTTTCTTTTTCTTCTTCCATCCTACAGACCCATTTTCATAGTGATTTGTGGAACTAATGATAGAAGCATTTGTGACTGGCATTTGATTGCATTGAGCTGTCAGCTGCTGTGGAGTATGCTTCAAAGTGTGTGGGTGTTCAAACACTCAGACAAGCAGCCTTGCAGCTCCACACTGCTGAGTGGAGGAAATGAACAGAAAAGAAAGAAGAGGCTGTTTATTTTACATAACTTTTATTTTAAGATCAAGAACAATGGGAGTGGGGAGGGGAGAGAGACACAGAGAGAAGTGGATTCTTCCAAAACAATAAATGATTATTCAGAGGTGGGGGGAACAATGCAAAATGTAACAACAACAACAAAAACAAAAACAGAATTTTGTACCAGTGAACCAAAATCAGTTATTTGATCTGTAAAGGACAGTGGAGCTTTAAAATACAAATGTCAGTGTGAGAGAGGAAGATTTATTTGAATTCAGAAAGAAGTATCTGGGGTTGGAATAGAAAGGGAGCTAGAACCCTTCACCAAAAATTTGAGACAAATAGGTAGGCTCTGATGTACATAGTACATCCTCTCTTTGATTGTCTAGTTTAGCCCTTATATTAATTTCCTAAGGCTGCTATAACAAATTACAACCAACTTGATGATTTAAGACAATATAAATTTATTCCCTTATTCTCTCATGGTTCTGGAGGCCAAATGTCCAAAATAAATATCACTGGGCTGAAATCAAGGTGTCTACAGGGTTGTACTTCCTCTGGAGGCTGTAGGGGAGAATCTGTCCTTGGCTCTTCCAGCTTTAGTGTCTATTGGTGTTTCTTGACTTGGGGCCACATTACTCCAATTTCTGCCTATAAGGTCATACTACATTCTGTTCTTCTGCCCTCCGCTCTTCTGCTTATGGAAATCTCCCTCTGCCTCCCTCTTGTAAGGGTATATGTGATGGTGAAATTGCCTTCATAAAATTAGTAAAAAGCCACAAATTAAAATTATGGGAGGGCCCTGAATTTTGTTAAGATATTTTTCTTTCTCTCTGACGTTTTCCTCCTTCATACCTTAGTGCTTGCACATAATCATTTCAGTAAATAATAGTCATTAATAATTGATTATCTTCCTATCCTAGTCCCCAGGCAGGGGTCCACATTATTGATGAACTTGTTTTTCCTTTTAAAAAACAATGCTCATGCAGTCCACCTCAATGACTTCCAGAGTTGGATTGGCTGAAAAGTTGAGCAGCTTTGATCCCTGGGTGTCTTACCTCCTGAAAACCTTTCTTCTAAGCTATAGGCATAAATGATATCCCACTATTGTTTCCTAGCTTGCTTTTCTATAGCAACTGGCAGTCAAAAAAGCTGTTGTGAAACCTAAGACTGGCCTTCATGATATTTTTCAGACTTTGCATACAAGTTGACCAACTGATACCAACTGAATCCATTGCCCATTACCCCAACCAAGAACATGATTTGATTGGTCCTGTTACTCCCCCATCTTCCTGAACTGACTGAATGCATGAAAACAGTTTCAATTTCATCCCCAGCCTATCAGCAGCACCCATTCCCTAGCCCCCTGCCTGCCAATCAATCCTTAAAAATTCTAGCCTCTGAATTCTTGAGGAAATGGCTTTGAGAAATATCTTCCATCCTCCTCACTTGGTTGTCTTATAATTAAACTCTTTCTTTACTACAACACCTGCTGTCTCAGTGTTCAGCTCTGTCTGTGCAAGAACCCTGTCAGGTAGCAATAATGGCCTGGAAGGCCTACCCAGCTAAAAACCTTTTAAACCTTTTTTTTTTTTTTGCCATATAAGGTAACAATCCCAGGTTATAGGGATTGGGATGTGCCTCTTTTTCAGAGGCCATTTTTCATCCCATTACAGCCCCCAAACTTTATACTCAACAACAACAAAAGACAAAATTAATGCAGCTCAGACTCAGCTTCTTCAGAGGGCAGTTAAGCAGCCCCTTTGAGCAGTGTAAGAGAGCAGAAGAAAAACAGTTGGCTCAGCTTACCAAACATTTCAACCACATATAGTATTTCAGCCCATCCTTATAGACTGGCTGCCCAGACATCACATGGTTGGCCTTTTCTTTAATCAGGCTCCTATAAGGGAGTGATTATGAAAATGACCTAAGAAATGCAAAGGTTGGGTCACATTTCAAATGGGCAGAAAGTCAGAAAAATTTTTACAACGAACAGTTTTCTAAGAAAATAATTGTTTTAAAATATGGGCACTGGAGACCCTGGATTCAAGGCCTAGGGCTAACTGTACTGAATCCTATTTACTCATTCCTCTCGATTTAAGCCTTCTTATAAAATTATACAAAACCAGGAAGCATTTTATACTACTCCTTGGACACTTCCACATGAATATCCTGCCACGTGCACCTCAACCTCATTATGTCCAAAACAGGACACAATATCTTTCACCAGGAACCTGTTTGTCTCTTTTGTTCACTGTTATATCTTGACAGCAGCTGTGTTAACCTGAGATAAAGGAGCTTAGAAATTGAAAACCCCATGAAACTATGTAAAAACATTGGCATATGTGCATTTGTGCCTTTTTCAGGGGAGAATTCCACAGCCTTCATCAAATCTCCCTGGAAACTTTGACCTCAAAACAGAAATGAAAGCCAGCTGTGGCCTGGCACTCAGCCAGATCTGCATAAGCATTTGCTGCATAGTGCTGTACATTCTCAGTAGATAATGTCCACTGCTTTATTTGCAGGCATTTATGTATTATCATAAATTATCAGGATGGCTGATTGGGACTTAGGGTTCAGTAAGTTCCTGTAAGACAAATTCTGTCACCATATCTTTCCTGCTAAGTAAAGGTACATGTCTAGGATCAAGTACAAAAGTAAGGTCTTTGCGTCTCTGAGAAACTGAATTTTGCCCTTGATAATAAGGGAGCAAAGGACCATACTGAGCACTTTTTCTGTGTCTAAGGATTATTTTGATATGCCAACATCTATTTAATAGATCTCATTCTTGGAATGACTTGTCCTATCCCCTCCAACTTTTCTTAATTCATCCTTCAGCTATCAGCTTAAATAAATATTTCTTCCCCAGTAAAGACTTCCCTGATCAACACCCCTGGGAAAAGACCACAGACTAAAATTTTGAAATATTGGTCTGTTTTTTTACTGAAGATCTCCATGCAGGAAAGTGAACTGGAACACCAGCTAGAAGCTAGGGACTCATGAACTATCACACATTGCTTTTGACTCTGGAACACTCCAATATTTCTCTCCAATCCTGTCCCTGCTCAGAATCAGTTTGATATCCACAGGGAAGGAAAGGCTTGTGCTCAGCAGGAAATAAATTTCAATAGGTCATTACATTTGAAAAAGAGATTAAAATGGACATCTTGAAAACAGAGTCACAGTAGGAACTGGAGATCCAAGATGAATGAATAGGAACAGCTCTGGAGTGCAGTTCCCAGTGAGAACACAGAGGGTGAATGGTTACTGCATTTCCAAATGGGTTTTTACTGCCCACAGACCAGGAGATTCCCCAGCAGAAAAGTGCCACAAGACTCCAGCATGGATGTTTCAGCCAGTGCAGTGGGTCTCCGCAAAAAACTCTCACAAATCTGCGTGGCTGTTTCAACTGGCGCCTGGAACACCTGAGAGACAGAGTTGCCAATTTAACCAAAAAAAAGGGGGCTGAAACAGGGAGCCTAGTGATCTGGCTCAGCAGGTCCCATTCCGACAAAGACCAGCAATCTGACAAGCTCTGGTTTGAGAGTTTCACCGCAAGCACAGCTGGACCTGGGATGGTCCAGCTCTGTGGGGAGAAGGGCGCCTGCCTTTGTCAAGTCAGTCCACCACTACCAAGGCAGTCAGCCATTACCAAGGCAGTCCACCATTACCAAGGCAGTCCACCATTACCAAGGCAATCTGCCAAATTTCGAGGCAGTCTGCCATTACAGAGGCAGTCTGTCATTACAGAGACAGCCCACCATTACTGAGGCAGATGGCCATTACTGAGGTAATTCTAACTATACCTCTATAAACAAAACTGCAAGGAAGTTCACACAGCAGCTGGGCAGAGCCCACAGCAGCTCAGCAATGTCTCTGCAAGTAGACTGTGACTAGGCTACCTCCTCGCTGGGCAAGACATCTCTGAAAAAAGGCAGCAGCACATCAGAAACTTATAAACAAAGCCCCACCTTCCCAGGACAGACCACTGGGGAAAAAAAGGCAATTATGAGTTCTGCTGAAGCAGACTTAAACGTACCTGCCCAGAAGCTCTGAATGGAACAACAGAGCTCACAGCTCAGCACTTGAACTCCCATGAGGGACAGGCTGTCTCCTCAAGCAGCTCCCTGACCCCTGTATATCCAAAGAGACACCTTGTAAAGGAGAGCTCAGGCTGATATCTGTTGGGTATCTTCTGGGAAAAAGACAACAAAAGAAAAAACTGGCAGCAATCTTTACTGTTCTGTAGCTGCCACAGGTGATCCCCAGGCAAGCAATCCTACAGCAGAGGGGCCTGACTATTAGAAGGAAAACTAAAAAAACAGAAAGAAATATTTTCATCATCAACAAAAAGGACGTCCACTCAGAGACCCCATCCAAAAGTCACCAACTACAAAGACCACAGGTAGATAAATCCACAAATATGGGAAGAAACCAGCAAACCAGCGCAAAAAGGATGAAAACACCCAAAACCAGAATGCCTCTCCTCCTCCAAGGGATCACAACCCCTCACCAGCAAAGGAACATAGCTGGATGGAGAATGAGTCTGATGAATTGACAGAAACAGGCTTCAGAAGGTGGGTAATAACAAACTTCTCTGAACTAAAAGAACATGTTCTAACCCAATGCAAAGAAACTAAGAACCTTGAGAAAACGTTTGACAACATGCTAATGAGAATAACAGCTTAGAGAAGAATATAAATGACTAGACGGAGCTGAAAAACACAACACGAAAACTTTGCAAAGCATACACAAGTTTCAATAGCCAAATTGACCAAGCAGAAGAAAGGATATCAGAGATTGAAGATCAACTCCATGAAATAAAATGAGAAGGCAAGATTAGAGAAAAAAAAGCGAAAAGAAATAAACAAAGCCTCCAATATATATGGGATTATGTGAAAAGACCTAATCTATGTTTGTTATGTGTACCTGAATGTGATGGAGAGATTGAATCCAAGCTGTAAAACACTCTTCAGGATATTATCCAGGAGAACTTCCCCAACCTAGCAAGGCAGGCCAATATTCAAGTCCAGGAAATACAGAGAACACCACAGAGATATTCCTCAAGAAGAACAACCCCAAGGCACATAATCATCAGATTCACCAGGGTTGAAATGAGGAAAAAATGCTAAGGGCAGTCAGATAGAAAGGTCAGGTTACCCACAAAGGGATGTCTTCAGTCTTACAGGAGATCTTTCAGCAGAAACTCTACAAGCGAGAAGAGAGTGGGGTCCACTATTCAACATCGTTAAAGAAAAGAACTTTCAACCTAGAATTTCATATCCAGCCAAACTAAGCTTCATAAGCAAAGGAGAAATAAAATCCTTTATGAACAAGCAATTGCTGAGAGATTTCATCACCATCAGGTCTGCCTTACAAGAGCACCTGAAAGAAGCACTAAACATAGAAAGGAACAACCAGCACCAGCCACTCCAAAAACATACCAAATAATAAAAAGCATCAACATAATGAAGAAACTGCATCAACTAATGGGCAAAACAACCAGCTAGCATCAAAATGGCAGGATCAAATTCACATATAACAATATTAATCTTAAATGTAAATGGACTAAATGCCCCAATCAAAAGACACAGATGGGCAAATTGGATAAAAGTCAAAAACCATTGGTGTGCTGTATCAAGGAAACCCATCTCACATGCAAGAACACACATAGGCTCAAAATAAAGGGATGGAGGAAGATTTAACAAGCAAATGGAGGGCAAAAAAAAAAAAAAAGCAGGAGTTGCAATCCTAGTCTCTGATATAATAGACATTAAACCAACAAAGATCAAAAGAGAAAAAGAAGGGCATTACATAATGGTAAAAGGATGTATGCAACAAGAAGAGTTAATGATCTTAAATATATACTCACCGAAAACAGGAGAACCCAGATACATAAAGCAAGTTCTTAACTACGTATAAAGGGACATAGACTCCCACACAATAATAGTGGGAGACATTAACACCATACTGTCAATATTAGACATATCAACAAGACAGAAAATTAACAAGGATATCCAGGACTTGAACTCAGATCTGGACCAAGAGGACCTAATAGACATATACAGAACTCTCCACCCCAAATCCACAGAATATGCATTCTTCTCAGCACCACATCACACCTACTCTAAAATTGACAACATAATTGGAAGTAAATCACTCCTCAGCAAATGCAAAAGAATGGAAATCATAACAAACAATCTCTCAGACCACAGTGCAATCAAATTAGAAATCAAAATTCAGAAACTAACTCAGAACTGCACAACTTCATGGAAACTGAACAACTGCCTCTTGAATGTTGACTGAAAAAACAATGACATGAAGGCAAAAATAAAGCTTTGAAACCAGCGAGAACAAAGACACAATGTACCAGAATCTCTGGGACACATCTAAAGCAGTGTCTAGAGGAAAATTTATAGCAATAAATGCCCACATGCAAAGGAAGGAAAGATCGAAAATCTACACCCTATTATCAAAATTGAAAGAGCTAGAGCAGCAAGATCGAATAAACTCAAAACCTAGCAGAAGACAAGAAATAACCAAGATCAGAGCAGAACTGAAAGAGAGAGAGACACAAAAAACCCTTCAAAAAAAAAAATCAATAAATCCAGGAGCTTCTTTTTGGAAAAGATCAACAAAATAGACAGACTGCTAGCCAGATTATTAAAAAAGAAAAGAGAGAAGAATCAAATAGGGACAATAAAAAACAATAAGGGGATATCACCATCGATTCCACAGAAATACAAACCACCATCAGAGATTACTACAAACAACTCTATGCACATAAACCAGTAAACCTGGAAGAAATGGATAAATTCCTGGACACTTGCACCCTCCCAAGCCTAAACCAGGAAGAAGTCGAAACCCTGAATAGACCAATAACAAAGGCTGAAGTTGAGGCAGCAATTAATAGCCTCCCAACCAAAAAAAGGTCAGGTCCAGACGGGTTTACAGTCGAATTTTACCAGACATGCAAAGAGGAGCTGGTATCACTCCTTCTGAAACTATTTCAAACAATCCAAAAAGAGGAAATCCTTCCCAAATCATTTTTTGAGACCAACATCATCCTGATTCCAAAACCCGGCAGAGACTCAACAAGAAAAGAAAACTTCAGGCCAATATCCATGATGAACATAGATGCAAAAATCTTCAATAAAATACTGACAAGCCGATTGCAACAGCACATCAAAAAGCTTATCCACCATGATCAAGTAGGCTTCATCCCGGGGATGCAAGGCTGGTTCAACATACGCAAGTCTATAAACATAATTCACCACATAAACAGAACCAAAGACAAAAACCACATGATTATCTCAATTGATGCAGAGAAGGCCTTTGACAAAATTCAACAGCCCTTTATGCTAAAAACACTCAATAAGCTAGGTATCGATGGAACGTATCTCAAAATAATAAAAGCTATTTATGACAAACCAACAGCCAATATCATACTGAATGGGCAAAAACTGGAAGCATTCCCCTTGAAATGTGGCACCAGACAAGGATACCCACTCTCACCACTGCTATTCAATATAGTATTAGAAGTTCTAGCCAGAGCAATCAGGCAAGAAAAAGAAATAAAGGGCATTCAAATAGGAAAGGAGGAAGTCAAATTGTCTCTATTTGCAGACGACATGATCGTATATCTAGAAGACCCCATCGTCTCAGCCCCAAACCTCCTGAAACTGATAAGCAAGTTCAGCAAAGTCTCAGGATACAAAATCAATGTGCAAAAATCACATGCATTCCTATACACCAATAACAGACTTAAAAAGAGCCAAATCAAGAACAAACTTCCATTCACAATTGCCACAAAGAGAATAAAATACCTAGGAATACAACTAACAAGGATCGTAAAGGACCTCTTCAAGGAGAACTACAAGCCACTGATCAACGAAATAAGAGAGGACACAAACAGATGGAGAAACATTCCATGTTCATGGTTAGGAAGAATCAATATCGTGAAAATGGCCATACTGCCCAAAGTAATTTACAGGTTCAATGCTATCCCCATCAAGCTACCAATGACCTTCTTCGCAGAACTGGAAAAAACCACCTTAAACTTCATATGGAACCAAAAGAGAGCCCGCATAGCCAAGTCAATTCTAAGCAAAAAGAACAAAGCGGGGGGCATCACACTACCAGACTTCAAACTATACTACAAGGCTACAGTAATCAAAACAGCATGGTACTGGTACCAAAACAGAGATATAGACCAATGGAACAGAACAGAGGTCTCGGAGGCAACACAACATATCTACAACCATCTGATCTTTGACAAACCAGACAAAAACAAGCAATGGGGAAAGGATTCCCTGTTCAATAAATGGTGTTGGGAAAGCTGGCTAGCCACGTGCAGAAAGAAGAAACTAGACCCCTTCCTGACACCTTACACTAAAATTAACTCCAGATGGATTAATGACTTAAACATAAGACCTAACACCATAAAAACCCTAGAAGAAAATCTAGGCAAAACCATTCAGGACGTAGGTGTAGGCAAGGACTTCATGACCAAAACACCAAAAGCATTGACAACAAAAGCCAAAATAGACAAATGGGACCTAATCAAACTCCACAGTTTCTGCACAGCAAAAGAAACAAACATTAGAGTGAATTGGCAACCAACAGATTGGGAAAAAATTTTTGCAGTTTACCCATCTGACAAAGGGCTGATATCCAAAATTTACAAAGAACTAAAGCAGATTTACAAGAAAAAAACTAACAAGCCCATTCAAAAGTGGGCAAAGGATATGAACAGACACTTTACAAAAGAAGACATACGTGAGGCCAACAAACATATGAAAAAATGCTCATTATCACTGGTCATCAGAGAAATGCAAATCAAAACTACATTGAGATACCATCTCACGCCGGTAAGAATGGCGAACATTAAAAAATCTGGAGACAGCAGATGCTGGAGAGGATGTGGAGAAATAGGAACACTTTTGCACTGTTGGTGGGAGTGTAAATTAGTTCAACCATTGTGGAAGACAGTGTGGCGATTCCTCAAGGACCTAGAAACAGAAATTCCATTTGACCCAGCAATCCCATTACTGGGTATATATCCAAAGGATTACAAATCGTTCTACTATAAGGACACGTGTACATGAATGTTCATTGCAGCACTGTTTACAATAGCAAAGACCTGGAACCAACCCAAATGCCCATCGACGATAGACTGGACAGGGAAAATGTGGCACATATACACCATGGAATATTATGCAGCCATCAAAAACGATGAGTTTGGGTCCTTTGTAGGGACATGGATGAACCTGGAAACCGTCATTCTCAGCAAACTGATAGAAGAGCAGAAGATCAAACACCGCATGTTCTCACTCATAGGTGGGTGTTGAACAATGAGAACACATGGACACAGGGAGGGGAGCACTACACACTGGGGTCAGTTGGGGGGAAATAGGGGAGGGACGGTGGGGGGTGGGAAGCTGGGGAGGGATAGCAGGGGGAGAAATGCCAGATGTAGGTGATGGGGAGGAAGGCAGCAAATCACACTGCCACGTGTGTTCCTATGCAACAATTTTGCATGTTCTTCACATGTACCCCAAAACCTAAAATGCAATAAAATAAATAAATGGGGGAAAAATACAGAAAAAAAATAAAAAAATAAAAACAGATGTAATAAATATTTGATTCATTACTTCCAAAAAAAAAAGCTTATCCATCATGATCAAGTAGGCTTCATCCTGGGGATGCAAGGCTGGTTCAACATACACAAGTTTATAAACGTAATTCACCACATAAACAGAACCAAAGACAAAAACCACATGATTATCTCGATAGAGGCAGAGAAGGCCTTCAACAAAATTCAATAGCGCTTTATGCTAAAAACTCTCAATAAACCAGGTATTGATGGAACGTATCCCAAAATAATAAAAGCTATATACGAAAAACCCACAGCCAATATCATACTGCATGGGCAACAACTGGAAACATTCCCTTTGAAATCTGGCACTAGACAAGGATGCCCTCTCTCATCACTCCTATTCAATATAGTATTAGAAGTTCTAGCCAGAGCAATTAGGCAAGAAATAGAAATAAAGGGTACTGAATTAGGAGAGGAGGAAGTAAAATTATCTCTATTTGCAGATTACATGATTGCATATTTAGAAGCCCCATTGTCTCAGCCCAAAATCTTGTGAAACTGATAAGCAACTTCAGCAAAGTCTCAGCATACAAAATCAATGTGCAGAAATCACAAGCATTCCTATATACCAATAACAGACTAAACAAGAACCAAATCAAGAACAAACTACCATTCACAATTGCTATAAGGAGAATAAAATTCAATGGCCCTTTAGCATAAACGGCTGTTGAACTAACAAAGGATGTAAAGGACCTCTTCAAGGAGAACTACAAACCACTGCTCAACGAAATAACAGAGGACACAAACAGATAGAAAAACATTCCATGATCATGGTTAGGAAGAATCAATATTGTGAAAATGGCCATACTGTGAAAAGTAATTTATAGATTCAATGCTATCCCCATAAAGCTACCTATGACCCTCTTCGCAGAACAGGAGAAAACCATCTGAAACTTCATATGGAACCAAAAGAGAGCCTGCATATCCAAGACAATTCTAAGCAAAAAGAACAAAGCTGGAGGCATCATGCTACCTGACTTCAAACCATACTACAAGACTACAGTAATCAAAACAGCATGGTACTGTACCAAAACAGAGATATACACCAATGGAACAGAAAAGAGGCCTTGGAGGCAACACCACACATCTACAACCATCTGATCTTTGACAAACCTGACAAAAGCAAGCAATGGGGAAGGATTCCCTGTTTAATAAATGGTGTTGGGAAAACTGGCTAGCCACGTGCAGAAAGCAGAAACTGGACCCCTTCCTGACACCTTACACTAAAATTAACTCCAGATGGATTAAAGACCTAAACATAAAACCTAACACCATAAAAGCCCTAGAAGAAAACCTAGGCAAAACCATTCAGGACATAGGCATAGGCAAAGACTTCATGACCAAAACACCAAAAGCATTGGCAACAAAAGCCAAAACAGACAAACGGGATCTAATTAAACTCCAGAGCTTCTGTACAGCATAAGAAACCATCATCAGTGTGAACTGGCAACCAACAGAATGGGAAAAAATTTTTGGAATCTACCAATCTGACAAAGGGCTAATATCCAGAATCTACAAAGAATTAAATCAGATTTACAAGAAAAAACAAACAAACCCATCCAAAAGTGGACAAAGGATATGAACAGACACTTTTCAAAAGAAGACATTTATGAGGCCAACAAACATATGAAAAAATACTCATCATCACTGGTCCTTAGAGAAATGCAAATCAAAATCACACTGAGATAACATCTCACGCCAGTCAGAATGGTGATCATTAAAAAATCTGGAGACAACAGATGCTGGAGAGGATGTGGAGAAATAGGAACACATTTACATTGTTGGGGGGAGTGTAAATTAGTTCAACCATTGTGTAAGACAGTGTGGCAATTCCTCTAGGACCTAGAAATGTAAATTCCATTTGACCCAGCAATCCCATTACTGGGTATATATCCAAAGGATTATAAATAGTTCTAGTATAAGGACACATGCACACGTATGTTCATAGCGGCACTGTTTACAACAGCAAAGACCTGGAACCAACCCAAATGCCCATCGATGATAGATCGGACAAGGAAAATGTGGCACATATACACCATGGATTACTATGTGGCCATCAAAAATAATGACGTCGTGTCCTTTGTATGGACATGGATGAATCTGGAAACCATCATTCTCAGCAAACTGACACAAGAAGAGAAAATCAAACACTGCATGTTCTCACTCACAGGCAGGTGTTGAACAATAAGAACACATGGACACAACGAGGGGAGCATCACACACTGGGGTCTGTTTGCGGGGGACTAGGGTAGCGAAAGCTTGGGGTAGGGAGGTTGAGGAGGGATAACATAGAGACAAATGCCAGATATAGGTGATGGGGGCATGGAGGCAGCAAACCACATTGCCATGTAGGTACCTATGCAATAATCCTGCATGTTCTGCACATGTACCCCAGAACCTAAAGTGCAATAAAATATATTTAAAATAAAAAACAAAAACAAAGAGAGTCACAGTACTCCTTAGGACAACTAAGGAAGACTAAGGACTCTATGACATTGAAAACCATCGTGATAAATGTTTTAGGGAATAAAACATTAAGGATTTATTTCCCCACTGAATTTTTAATTTTTAGAAACTGTAAAGTTCTATTGATTTGGAGGAATTGATTTTCCCTTCACAACACGTTGTTATGTCTGTTCATGTTTTTTGTTTATGGCATTTATCACAATTATAATTAAATAGCACATTTATATAATTTTATGTTTAATGACTTTCTTTTATCCTTGTTGATAGGTTTGTAAGGGCAAGGAATGTCTGTCTTTCCTATTGCCTGACAGTGCCATGCACATAGTAGATGCCGGTAAATACTGGATAGATATAATGGAAGCATTAATTACCATAGAATTGTGATTGTTTCTCTTTCCCACTGAGAGCTGTTCTTTGACCATAGCAATTAATTATCGAATATAAATAAAATTTAGTCCTGGCTGTTTCAAATGAGTATGATTCTTTAAATGGGATTATTCTACATGGCTGTCCCAAAAGCAGGACTTCTCAATCTTGGCACAATTGACATTTTAGGCAGGAGAATTCTTTGTTGTGGGTGTCTGTCCTGTGCATTGAAGAATGTTTAGCAGTGTCTCTGCCTACTAAATGCCAGTAACACCACCTTCCCCAGGCTGTGACAACCGAAAGTGTCTTCCTACATTGCCACATGTCCCCTGGGGGCAGAACTGCCCCCCAATAGAAAACCAGTTATTAAAGGAAGAAGAGATATTTCTGAATCTGGGACACAATTCCCCTGGCACGATGTAAAAGGGGAAAATGAAACCATAGCTAAATGCCCTAAAATCTAGGCATCTGAGGCAATCTTTGCCTAGGTGTTTTGTTTTGCCTTGTTTCCATTTACTGTAATAAATCTGTACTCCAAAAAATTATTGGGTTTTATACTTTGGTTTATTATTATTTCTTAGTTTTTTTTTCTGCAAACACCTCTTGAAAAAAACCCAGTTTTGTCTCTGTTGAACTAAGAGAAAGAATAATTTTATTTTTTTGAAATTCAGCAGGACAGTTACCTGATCCTGAGATAGATGGAAACCCAGAAAAGAACGCAGAATAGGGGGTAGCTAGGATGTGGATTCTGAGATGTCTGAGCCACTCTGCACAGTATGCTTAGGGAAAGCTTCTGACAGCCTCCTTTGGACAAGCAATAAATCACATGGAAGGGTGACTGGAGCAACCAAGAGTGACATTCTTCAGAGGTTAGATGCTAGAAATTACTTAGTAATCCATCTGACTTTTGTGTTTTATCAGTTCTGAGTCTTTCTAAACAAAGCATCAATGAAAGGGAGAATTTAGAGGGAATAATTTTTTGGGTTGTTTTTGCTTTAAAAATTAGTTGCAGCTGTTTCTGCATCCTGAGGAGCTGTAGGAATCTCTTCTCCATAGGAAATCTGTTCAATTTTTTAAGGAATACATGAGGAATGATATTGCATATTAATCATATGCTAAAACTCAAAGGTACAAAGACATAGAGCTTTAAGACAGTTATTTAGTGTCTGACAGCTGGAAGTCAAAAGCAGGATATTGATTTCTCCTTCCTCTTTGCATTTCCTACTCCTACAATCCTAATTCTCCCAAAGGCAAGCAGATACCTCTGGGAGAACAGAGAAAGGGCCATGTATAAAATAATAAAAGATAAAAGTGGAAGTTATAATATTTATTGTACAAAGCCCAAAATCAATCCTTGTTAATTTCCATTTCACTCACCAACAAGCCTTTCTGTTGTAAAAGCAAGGCCCATGGACAATATTGTACATTCAGGAGGATGGGACAAGTTTCAGCATCATAAAGTTGAAGTGCTTCCTACTGGGGTAAGGGAATTTTTTAAGTAAAATAACTTCTATCCTCACCTGGATATATAGAAAAAGTGGAACTCATATAAAAGAGGAAATGGGAAATGAAAACCTGGGGAGTGAGAGATCTTAAAAGATAAACTTAGGCATGTTACAATGTTAAAGAATTCATTTGAGCAAACAGCAACCCATGAATTGGGCAGCACCAAATTGCCAGTGGTTTAGCCTCCAATGAAGGGGCCTGGGGGAAAGTACAGGAAGTAGAGGTGGGGGGGCCTTTTATAAGGTGAACACAGAAGCAAGACAGAAAATATTTGATTGGCTAAACTAGAACAATAGCCTTAAAGTCCTTAGTTAGAGGTTAGTTGGTGGTTTCTAATTGGTTACACTTACATTTCATTTTACTGTTTTCACTATGTTGGGTTTTGGCTTGTTTAGCAGCAGCCAAGGGCACTGGAGCCATCTCAGCCTAATGGCCTCCAAATTAATTTTCTTTAACAGGGGAATTCTCAACGATTTGGTGGGAGAGCAGGCCTGAGGGAGAGGATGACTACCAACAGGGCAGTCTTCATGGGAGTGAAGTCTAGACTATAGGAATCGGGGTGTCTGATGTGTGACACCCCACTGCTGGCTCTCCACTGTCACCCTGTATCAGCAGTACCACGGAGCATGAGGGTACAGCTATGGTCCTGTTCGGTGATGAACTAGATCAGAAGGAAATGTAGATTTCATAATAAAATGACCAGAAGTCACTGAGAAGAATCTGGAGGCAGGAGTTTGGGGTGAGAGCTGACAAGCAACAACTAGGACTGGTGTCTTTCCCACCACCAATCCAGATCCGGCTCTTTCCAGGGCTATATGAAGGGGATATAATTTTATGATGTTTAATGTGGTAGATTAAAAATGGACCCAGATTTATTGTCACTCCCCACATTCAGAATGAGTGCTTTTTTTCCAGTCTTGAATCTGGTCTGGCCCTGTGACTGCTCTAACCAAGAGAATGTGGTGGAGTAATATTGGGCTAATCCTGGACCTAAGCCTTCAGAGGTCTGGCACCTTCTGCTTTGTAGAACCCTGTGTCACCACATGGCTACGGTTGGAGAGAGGACACATGAAAAACCACAGAGAGGCCAGGTGAGAGTGTTAGGTCCTAAGATGGGGTGGAGTTCCGGACACAATACTCCAAATTATGACTGGAAGAGGTCAGAATATGCCACCACAAATGTGCTTCTTTGGCATGAGGATTATTTTGAGCTGATTATTTTGAGAAACTGTGGACACAGGGGAAGCTCTGAAAATAAGGGTAAAAGTACCCCTGTGTAAGAAAAATTTACTTCTATAAACAAAATCTCCGTTTGAAAGGGTGTCTCCAGAGGGATCATGGTGACAGAAGGGAGGACTAGATTGCAGCTCTGACTTGAATGGACAGAGCAGTGTGTGGATATGCGCATTGAGAATTCTTGCTCCGGAATGACTGCAGGAATAAATCAGGAAGCCTGAGAGGACCCACAGACCCTCTGAAGGAAGTGGATTGCTCCTGCAGGACCTAGGAGACACCCCAAATACTGTGCTGTTATCCATGGCTGAGAGACCCACAGACAGTTCACATCACAGGACTCTGTGCAGACAGCCTCCCCGGCACCCTTCCCCCCACCGCAGAGCCTGGTAGACTTGCTGGGTAGCTAGATCCAGAAGAGAGATAACAATCACTAAAGTTTGGCTTCCAGGAAGCCACATCCACAGGAAAAGGGGGAGTACCACATCAAGGGAACACCCTGAGGGACAAAAGAATCTGAACAGCCTTCAGCCCTAGACCTTCCCTCTGTCAGAGTCTGAGCCTGCCCAAATGAGAAGGAGTCAGAAAACCAACTTTGGTAATATGAAAGGGTGTCTCCTTCTGTACCCTGAAAAGAAGAATGACCCAGAATCATTAGAAACTTAATGGAGAAGGCATCAACTTAAATCTGCATAACAACCCTAACCCTTGTTTACTATGTTTTTCCTGGGCATCTCCCCATTGCTGCCCCCTACACACACACACACACACACACACACACACACACACACACACACACA
>NW_022436942.1:35312449-35329490 GCF_009761245.1 Sapajus apella
ACACACACACACACACACACACACACACACACACACACACACACACACACCTTCTACATAACAAATTTCTACTATTTTTTCTCTTGTTAATCTGTCTTTTTTTACAGGGGTCTGTCTAAAGAACCATGAAGGATAGAGGAAAAATTATTTTTCCTGTCCTACAGATGACATAAAGAAAAAGAGTAACCCATACGAATCAAGCCTTCAAGCCATCCTTGCTAAGGTGCCAGATATGTGAGTGAACCATTGGTTATTTCAGCCTGCTATGGTTTGAATGTGTCCCCTTCAAAATCCAGGGGTTGAAACCTAATAACCAATGTGATTCTATTGAGAGGTGGGTCCTTTAATAAGTGATTGGGTCATGAGAGATTTTCCCTACATGAATGTAATTAAGGCTCTTATAAAAGAGGTTTCATGCAGCATTAGACTCTTCTGCCCTTCTACCTTCTGCCAGGTGATGACATATTGGTCCTCCTCTCTGATGGATGCAGGAACAAGGAACCATCTTGGAAACAGAAATTGGGCTCTCGCCAGACATCAAATATGCCAACACCTGTATTTTGGACTTCCCAACTTTCAGAACTGTGAGAAAATATATTTCTGTTCTTTATAAATTACCCAGTCCCAGGTATGTTGTTATTTCAGTGCAAACAAACTAAGACCACATTCTCATTGCACCTGCATGACAGACCACAAAAGAGATCAGCAGAAGACCTCCTAGCTGAGCTCTATCAATCCACAGAACTATGAGATAGTGGATGTTTTAGGCCACTATGTGTTGGGATGCTAGAACAGTGGGATGGGGCCAAGATTATCTTGCTTGGATTATGAGGGCAGGGGTAGAGAGCATGGAGTATCGTGCACCAACTCTTACATACCTTCATCTAGAAGTGACAGGTAAAATTTCCACTCATACTTCATTAGCCTGAACAAGGCACCTTGCCACACCTAACTTCAAGGAAATTATGCCCAGGAAGGAAAGAACTTGATGGGCATGAGTGATATCTACCACCCCGTCTCCAGCAGCAAAGAAGAATGGGGAAAGGAGCAGGTTTGTAATAACCTGTGCCCAATCATGGTTCATTACCCAGGGCTGGGCATATCGCAGCCCTGAACACAATCAGGATTCTTCATTGAGGATAAAGGCAGAAATATACTGGGTTTAAGCCAAGGTAGAGTTGGAGTGGTTAACAAAGAGGTTGCAATGGCTATCACCTGTACCTTCAACCCCACTGACCCTCTCCACCAGTTTTGAGTCCTCTCAGCCCTTTACTTTCAATCCATATATTTGGAATTTGAGTTTGGGATGACTCTGGATGGGGAAAAAGGGAAGAGAGAGGAGAATGGAAAAGAGTAAGAAGAGAAAAGATGTGCTCAGAAGTAAAATAAAAAAGACAGCTTGAGTGCTCCAGACTCTGACTTCAGCACTTTCAGAACCACTGAAAGGAAAAAAATAATTAATGTTTACACAAAAATGTCAAACTGAAAGACAAAAGAAAATGTTTCAAAGAGGTGTGAAAACTGTGGCAGTCTGGGTGGTCTGGTTGAAAGAGGAAAAACAATGTTCTTGTCAAGTTGTGCTTTGGAGGAGTCCTGACGGAATGGAGTGGAACATTCTCATCCCAGGCTCAGACGGTGCACACCCCACTCCTTATCCAGTTTTCTAACATACTTGAGGGCTTTGTTCTTTTCCGTCTTTCTTCTGAAGTTCCTAACTCAGTCCACAGGTTCTTCCTTTTTAGTTAAAATTAAGTCCAAAATAACAACTCCCCTTGTCATTTCTATATTAAGCAGAAAATGACATTCTGGAAAAATGCTTACTCATTTTCAAAAGACTTCTCATTTATTGTCCTCACAAGAACTTTATTTATCATCCTTATTTTACTTGCTCAGAAATCAAGGCTTATAGAGGTAAATTTATCCAAGGTCACAACACATCTGAAACTAGAACTGTTCACCTTTATGGTCCACTAAGTTAACCACCATGATATTTTGACTTCCAAGGATTTATTGGATACATTGCTCTTAATTGAACCTGGGATCTATAAATTTTCTGGCTAGCTCGGACAGGATTTTTTGTCTGATTGGGGAATACAACCTCTGTTTCCTACTTCTGATGGAACTGCCTTTAGCATCCTCCCACAACTATGTCATTTTTGCTTTCTCTCTACTTTTATCCTTATCCAAATGTTCTCCACTGCACTCCCACCTAACAGTTATGGGTTTCCACATATGTGGATATCTTTTCAACGTACAGCGTTAATCTCTTTCCTCTCCATTCTAGCCTGTTTCTTTTGACAAGTTATACCCATCTGTGGCCAAGTGCACTATGATGATTCTACTCATTCAGCTCTGTGATACCTATTAGGTGTATTTCCTTCCTTATACTAAAGCTTCAAGGTCACCTAGTTTTTACCTTGTTCTGCTGCCTTTCATACACTAACCTCTCCAAATAAATCAGATTACCCACAAGATCTGCCCTGGGCTTAAGTAAACCTTGATAGAATTCATCCTTACCTCTCCTTGATTGTCAAATCCATTGCTTTTGTATTTGCTGGTACCTCTGGGCTCTTAACCTAACACCAGTTTTCTCTGAAGCTCTGTTGATTAGTGACTTCAAGTTGCTCCCCTAATTTTGTCTATTCTATAATAATGAACACTTCACTGAAGCATTTGATGGTAATGAGACCTGCCATTAGTTATGAGTCTACCATGTGTCAGCCTCTGGGCTAAGTACGTTGCAGGTATTATTGCATTTACTTCTCATGAGAAAATTGGTGTTACTTCCTTCATTATGTAGAAAGAAGAAACAGGTAGTATCAGTGCTATAGGATATCTTTTACATTTTAGTGACTCCTCTAATGTGGACATCTGGAATTTGCCAGGCCCTTTACCTTTACTATTTCATTTGTTCTTCCCAACAGTCCTGCAAGCTGTCTAGGCCTTCTCATCTCTACTTTTTCAGAGGAGGGAACTGAGGAGGGTCAAGGAGATGAGGTCGTTTGTGAAGCAGGACTAGATTTAAACTCAGATCATCCCTCCAGCCACGCCAGCTGGCTTGCTGGTCCCATTTCAGGACCTCTGTCCCAGCTGTTCCCTCTGCCTAAACACTCTTCCCCCATATCCACAGAACTCCACTCCCTTTCTCATCTCCACCGTGCATTTGATTTGCTCAAATGTCACCTTCTCAGTGAGGCCTTCCCAACCACCCTATTAAAATTACTCCCCACCCACTGTTCTCTTCCTCACTTCTTCCCCACTTTATTTTTCTCCGTAGCACTTATCACTATCTGACATACCACACATTTTACTTACTAGAATGCAAGTTTTAAAATGGTAGGACTTTTTGTTAATTTTTTTCACTAGTATATGCAATTCTCAATAAGTATTTGTTAGATGAATGAATAAAAACTTTTAACTGCTGCCACATGCTTATAGGAAACTATGTACATATCTTACCTGGCCTGCAAAGATACAGGCTTCAAATAGAATGCTGGATCTTTCTTACATCAAAGGTATATACAAGGACAAATGATGCAGGCTAGTCAATAATATAGATTCTAGTAAAAATTTAAAAATGACTGGATTAACACAAAGACAATATCAGCAAGAGTCTAGAGCGTCCTGATTCCTCTGATCATGAGATTGTGAGAGCCACGTGGGAGGAGAGAGAAGGAAGGCTCTGGGGCTAGTGACTCTGAGTAAATTATCATGTCCTTATCCCACAGAAAAGAGGAAAGACAGAAATGAATACAAGGCAAGAAGCGCTACGCTTAGAGACTTAAGGACGCCATAAGACGTTGTGAAATGTTTTTTGCTCCTAACTTGCTTATCCTCCTGGTCTCCCAGTGTTCTTCGAGAAAAGAAATGGATTCATCCAGAAGGAATTTATTCTAGAATAAATTCCTTAGGTTCTAGTTCTAGATTGTTAACAGTTATAGCCAAAAGCTGATGAATTTATGCTCATCACAGTTCTTTTTGCACCAAAGTCATAATACTCTAAAAGTGGATTTGCCCGATTACTTGTGGGTCAGAACTAAGGCCAATAACGGTTTTGAAAAATGATGTTTTCAGATAAAAAATATTTGAGCTGCAGACTATTCTCTCAGGATTTCCCCAAAGAAATGAAGACAAACTGTAACATATTTAAATTACAGCCTAGTATTGGGACAAATATAAGTAATTTAATCCAATGTTAGTTACATTTTTTTGCTTAACCACCACCTATAAACTACTAAGCTATTAGCTTAATACAACAACCATTAATCAGGTTCACAATTCCCTGAGTCAGCAATTTCAGGTGGCCACAGCGGAGCAGTTCTACTAGTCTTGGCTGGGCTCACTGAGGAGTATGTGGTCATCTACTGGGTAGGCTAAGTGGCTCCACTTCCGAGGCTAAGTTTGTCTAGGTTAACTTTAGCTGGGACCACTCACCTCTGTTACGCATTGCTGTGTGACTGTGAGAAGGTTACCTAACCTCTCCAGTCCTCCATTTGATCATTCACACCAGCATACAAATATGCTGTTATTTCTCCCTCACCACCCCCCCACCAACCCCACTCTGCTTTTTTTAATAGCAAAACTCTTTTTTATTTCTAAGCAAATTAACACTGGAGCAAAACTCTTTTTAAAAGAGGTCTATACTCACTGTCTCCAATTCAGTTTTTCTCATTCTTAGTAAAACCCACTCCAAAAGGCTTTAGCCCCATCCCTCTGCCCACACTGCTTTAGCCAAGGCCACTAGTAACTTTATGCTGTGAAATCTAGCAATCCATTCCTACCCTCATCTTTCCTGACCCATCAGCAGCATTTGACATGTGTCATCACTCTCTTCTTCTTGAAACACTCCCTTTACTTGGCTTCCACACAGCACATCTGCCTGGTTGCTTTCCTGCAAGACTAGCTTCTCCTTCTAGGTTGTCTCCTTTGCTGTTTCCTTTTCATCTTCCTGATCCCTCTCTGTCTTCCTGATATCCTTCCAGAACTGTTTTCACACTTTTCCCCTTTGTTCCCCTCCCCTCCTCCTCTCTTCCTCCTCTCTTCTTCTCCTCTCCTCACAACTCCCTTGGTGATCTCATCCGGTCTTCTGGTTTTAAGAATCATCAGTATGCTGATAACTCCCAAGCTTGTATATCTAACCCAGACCTCTAGCCCAAATCTAGACTTGTATATCCAATTACCTACCAGGTGTCTCCACGTGGATGCTGTATTTTCCCATTGCTGTTGCAACAAATTGTCACAAACTTAGTGGCTTAAAACAACACAAATTTATTATCTTATAATTCTAGAGGTCAGAAATCCAAAATCTATCTCACTGACCTAAAGTCAAGATGCCAGTAGGTCTGCATTCATTTCTTGAGGCTCAAGGGGAGAATACATTTTCTTTTCAGCTTCTAGGGGCTGCCTGCAGTCCTTCACATATAGCACCCTCCATCTTCAAAGCCAACAGTGGCCGGCCAAGTCTTTCTCACATTGCATCACTCAGAGATACCAAATTCTTTGTCTCCCTCTTCCACATTTAATGACTTGCGATTACATTGGGATATACCTGAATAATTCAGGAAAATCTCCTGATTTTAAAGTTGGCTAATTAACAATCTTAATTCTATCTGCTATATTAACTTCCCTTTGTCATGTAACCAAACATATTTACAGGTTTCAGGGATTAGGACACTGAATGGCCCCTTTGGGGACCATTATTCTGCCTGTCACAGATGTCTTATAGTTCTGTCAAATGCAACATGTCAAAACTGAATCCCTGATTCTACTAAGCTTGCCCCTCTTTAAGTCTTCCTCTTCAGTTAATGCCAACTTCACCCTTCCTGTTGGTCACTGGTCATCCTTACTTTTATCTTTCTATCTCATGTCCAATCTATTAGCAAATTCTGTAGACTTTACCTCCAAAATATAACCAGAATCTCATATTTCCAGTGCAACTACCCTGGCTCAAGACCCTCTCATTGCTCTCCCATGTATTGTTAACAGTTTCTAGAGCTCCCAGGTGTTAGATATAGTGAACTCCACGTTTCTCTTCAAAGGATCAGTATGTCAGTATGTTCAGCTCTCTTATTCTTTAATTCTACATTTTGAAGTTTAACTTCCTGGTTCTCTGAGCCCCCTTGCCTATAGTTTTGGTAAATGACTTTCCTGCCAGTTCTAATCAGTAGTTCACATCTGTACCCTTGGTCATCTGCTCTGACCTGTTCCATAACCATCCTTCCCACCAAACTACCCAACCCACCACTCTGGCTCCTATCCCAGCTTCCTTTAAAGTAGCCAATCAGAATTAGTTTAGCAGTGTGGTCCAATCCTAGCCAATAAGGGAACGGTACAGTAGTAGAGGCTACCTGCATCAGGAATAAGAACCCCTTCCCCTCCCTTGTCCAGGTGTTCACTTGACATTGCTCCACCTGTGAGATGCACCCTTCTATAGAAGTAAATTGCCTTGCTGAGAAAATTAACATTCGAGTGCTACTTCTTTAGTGGCACCAAAAATTTACATATAACACAGGTTATGGTAATAGCCTCTGTATTAGGCTGTTCCTGCATTGCTGTAAAGAAATACCTGAGACTGGGTAATTTATAAAGAAAAGAAGTTTAACTGGCTCACAGTTCTGCAGCCTGTACAGGAAGCATTAACGGCATCTGCTTCTAGCGAGGCCTCAGGAAGATTCCAATCATGGTGGAAGGTGAAAGAGGAGCAGGTGCATCACCTAGTAAAAGCAAGAGCAAGAGAGTGAGTGGGGAGGTGCTACATACTTTTAAATGACCAGATCTCACGAGAACTCACTTATTATTGTGAGGACAGTACCAAGAAAGATGGTTCTAAATCATTCCCAAGAAACTGCCCCCCTGATCCAATCGCCTCCCCTCTTCCAACACTGGAGATTATACTTTAATATGAGATTTGGTTGGGGCACACGTCCAAACCATATCAGCCTCCTAATCCATTGCTCTGGTTTCTGGCCTAGGCTACCAGCACCTCACCCCTTGCCCACCAAAATTTCATCTATTCTCAATATGACATCCAGATTACATATATATGTGTGTGTATGTGTGTGTGTGTACATATATGTATTGTGTATGTGTGTGTATATATATATGTGTGTGTGTGTGTTACATATATATATTTTTTTCAGACGGATTTTTGCTCTGTCGTCTAGGCTGGAATGCAGTGGCATGATCTTGGTTCACTGCAACCTCCGCCTCCTGGGTTCAAGCATTTCTCCTGCCTCAGCCTCCCAAGTGGCTGTGACTACTGGCACCCACAACTATGCCTAGCTAATTTTTATATTTTTAGTAGAGATGGGGTTTCACCATGTTGGCCAGGCTGGTCTCAGATTCCTGACCTCAGGTGATCCTCCCACCTCGGCCTTCCAAGGTGCTGGGATTACAGGGGTGAGCCACCACCCCCGGCCCCAGATAATATTTTTACAGTGAAAGTCAGATCATATTATGTCTCTGTTCAAAATCTTACCTATAAAAATATTTGCTAAAGATATATCTGATGAAGGACTGTTATCCAAAATATAAACAGAACTCTTAAAACTCAGAAATAAGAAAACAATCAGCCCAATTTAAAAATGAGTGAAAGACCTTAAAAGACACCTCACCAAAGATGACATATGGATGGAAAATAAGCATTTGAAAAGATATTTTACATCATATATTTTATAAGGAAATGCAAATTAAAATGACAAATCAGATACCACTACATACTTTTTAGGTTGGCCAAAATTCAGAACATGGACAACACCAAATGCTGGCAAGGATGTGCAGCAACAGGATGTATTTTTCTCTACACCATTCATCACTTTTTAACTTATCGTATAATCCCCACAATCATTCATTGCTTGTGGGAATGCAAAATGATGCAGCCATTTTGAAAGACGGTTTGGCAGTCTCTTAGAAAATTAAACACACTCTTTACCATGAAATCTGGCAATCACGCTTTTTGATATTTACCCAAAGTTGAAAATGTATGTTCACACAAAAACCTACACACTGATTTTTATAGCAGCTTTATTCGTAATTGCCAAAACATAGAAGCAAACAAGATGCCCTTCAATCGGTGAATGGATAAGTAAACTGTGATACACCCAGACAATGAATATCATTCACTCCTAAAAAGAAATGAGTTATTAAGCCATGAGAAGACATGGAGAAAACTTCAGTACACATTAACAAATAAAAAAGCCCATCTGAAAAGGCTACGAACTGTATGATTCCAATTATATGACATTTTGAAAAAGGCAAAACTATGGAGCCAATAAAAAGATCAGAGGTTGCTAGGAATTCATTGGGAGGGATTATTGAAGAGGCAGAAAACAGAAGATTTTTAGGGCAGTTAAAATACTGTGTATGACATCACATGATGGATTACAGGTTATTTTTCCAGACCCATAGACTGTACAATACCAAGAATAAGCCCTAATAATAACTATGAACTTTGAGGGCTAATGATGTGTCAATGTAGGTTCATTGATTATAGCAAATGTACCAGCCTGGTGAGAGCTGTGATATGGGGAGGCTATGTATGTGCAGGGGCATGTGCATACTCATCACTCATCACTTTCTAACTCATCAGTACATCACACATGTAGTTTAGGTAGCCTGTGGAAAATCCCTGTACCCTCTTCTCAATTTTGCTGTGAACCTAAAACTTTCCCAGACTTCTCAGTTCCATGAAAGCTGAATTCTGCCAGGCCCACAGGATCTGGCTCTTCCTCCTACGTCTCTGGCCTCTTCCCCTGCTCCCCCACTCCATGCTTGCTTCCTTCCACCCCGCGGGGGCCTCCACACTTTGTCTGCAAAACTCCAGGTACCTCCTCAGGGTTTTTGCATTTGGTTGTTTGCTCTTGTTGCCATGTTCTTTGGTCAGGCATTTTGTGGGTCTCTCTCTACCTCTGTTGAGAAATCACCTTCTCAGTGATGGTTGCACTGTCCATCATCCTGTGTTTGAAACTGCACCCCCACACAAGCACATTCACAGAACCCTCTCCTTCTTTATTGCTTTACTTTTCTCTATCACTTATCACTTTCTAAGTTTTCATATGTTTATTTTTATATTCATATTGTTTATTTTTTTTTTGTCTCCATAGGAGACCAGAATATACCACCCCAAAATATGCCTCTCTGGCATACAGATTATTTTGAGTTGATTATTTTGAGAAACTGCAGACACAAGAGGAGCTCTAAAAACAGAGTAGAAGTTACCCTTTTATAAAGAAAATTTACATCTATAAAGGAAATCTCCATTTCTGAGAGTGTCTCTCTGTACCATGAAGAGAAAAATGACTCTAAACCACTAGAGACTCTTATCAATGGAAAAGGCACCAACAAACCTGACCCTTGTTTACTGTGCTTTCCCTGGTTACCCCTCCATAATGGCTCCCCCAACTGCCTTATTTCTTTTTTCCAGCAGACAATGACTTTTAATTCTGAATTCAAATGTACCTCTGTGAGAGTTGCTCATTTCTTTAGGTATTTCCCAGGTATATATAAAATATACAAATTGGCGAGGTGCAGTGGCTCACACTTGTAATCTCAACACTTTGGGAGGCCTGAAGTTGGAAGATGATTGAGCCCAGGAATTTGAGACCAGCTTGGGCAAAATAGCAGGACCTCATCTCTACTAAAAAAAAAGTAATAAAAAATTATACAGTCATGTTGGCATGCACCTATAGTTTCAGCTATTCAGGGGTCTGAGCTGGGAAGACCACTTGAGCCTGTGCATTTGAGGCTCAGTGAACTATGGTCACACCAGTGTACTCCAGCCTGGGGAACAGAGTGACACTCTATCTCAAAAAATAATAATAAAATAAAATAACAAAAACCCCACAAGTGAATAAACTTTTTTTTTCTCCTGTTAACTAGGAGCTTTCCCCAACTAAGAATATAAAGGGTAGAAATAAATATTATTTTCCACCTCCCCGACATCTCCCACCACTACAAGGTAAATTCCATGACGGCAAGGAAGTTTTGATTACTCCTAGTTCTTATGCCAGTATTAGGTATGTAGCAGACACTTGTAAATATTGGTTAAATAAATGACTGTATTAGTTTGCTAAGAGCTGCCTTAACAAAGCGCCACAGACTAGGTGGCTTAAATAAGAGAAATGTATTTTCTCACAGCTCTGGAAGCTAGAAGTCCAAGGTCAAGGTGTTGGCAAGGTCAAGTTGGTTCCTCCTGAGACCTCTCTCCTTGGCTTATAAGATAGCCATCTTTTCCCAATGTCTCCACATGGTTTTTCCTCTGTACATGTCTGTGTCCAAATGTCCTCTTCAGGCCAGGCATGGTGGCTCATGCCTATAATCCCAGCACTTTGGGAGGCCAAGGCAGGTGGATCACCTGAGGTCAGGAGTTCGAGACCAGCCTGGCCAACATGGTGAAACCCCATCTCTACTGAAAATATATAAATTAGCCAGGCATGGTGGCACACATCTGTAATCCCAACTACTTGGGAGGCTGAAGCAGGGGAATCACTTGAACCCAGGAGGCGGAGGTTGCAGTGAGCCGAGACAGTGTCACTGCACTCCAGCCGGAGCAAGAGGAGCAAAACTCAATCTCAAAAAAATAAAATAAAATAAAAAGCAGAAAAAAACCCCAAATGTCCTCTTCTTATAAGGACACCAGTCATATTGGATTAAGGAGCACCCTAATTATCTCATTTTAAATGAATTATCTCTTTAAAGACCCTGTCTCCAAATACAGTAACATTCTGAGGTACTAGAGATTAGGATTTCAACATATGAATTTCAAAGGGATACAATTTAGCCCCTAACAATAACTCTGCCTCAGTTTCTTCATCAGTAAAATAGGGTTGTTAGGAGAATTAATATATGTAAAGTGCTTATTGCAGAGCCTGCACAGACAAAGCACTAAATAGATGTTTGCTATCATAATCTCTACCATTGTTGCTGGTTCCTCTCTTTTATTTTATTTTTTGAGACAGTCTCACTCTGTTGCCTAGGCTGGAATGCAACGGCGTGATCTTGGCTCACTGCAACCTCCACCTCCCGAGTTCAAGCGATTTTCCTGCCTCGGCCTCCTGAGTAGCTGGGATTACAGGTACTCACCATTATCCCTAGCTAATTTTTATATTTTTGTAGAGATGGGGTTTCTCCATGTTGGCCAGTCTGGTCTTGAACTCCTGACCTCAGGTGATCTATTCACCTCGGCCTCCCAAAGTGCTGGGGTTATAGGCGTGAGCCACTACTCCTGGCCTAGTTCTTGTTACTCAATGAGCACCAAACATTACCGCTCTTAAAATTACAATATTATAATAATACATTGAGAATTCACTGTGGTCTAGCAATGAAGACTTATGTAAACACTTGCCTCTTGGTATACTTTAAAAAGGCCCTCAGTGAATTAGGGTCTTGCATTGCTACTGAACTCTTCAGGTATGTATGTTGATGATAGAATGTACTTTCCTTCATTATGCTTATTTTTCTTTTTTTTTTTTTTTTTTTTGAGACGCGGTCTCACTCTGTTGCCAAGCTGGAGTGCCATGGCACGATCTTGGCTCACTGCAACCTCCGCCTCCCAGGTTCAAGTGATTCTCCTGCCTCAGCCTCCCGAGTAGCTGAGATTACAGGTGTGCACCACCACACCCAGCTAATTTTTATAGTTTTAGTAGAGATGGGGTTTCACCATGTTGTTCAGGATGGTCTTGATCTCTTGACCTCGTGATCCACTCACCTTGGCCTCCCAAAGTGATAGGATTACAGGCGTGAGCCACCATGCCCAGCTTACTTTTCTTTTGGATGCATACGTGGTAATGTGGACAAAGGAACTAAGTTTTAGACTCTCATGTGCTCAAAACTAACCATAAAGGGCAGACACAGATTAACTGAACCCTCATGACTGACATGGTTTCATATTCCATTGTCATTTGTTGTTGGATTTAGGTGATTACCTTCCAGTCTAAAAATGGCACCATTCTTTACCAGTTTGAGTATTGACACAACTGCAGACCATAGTAATCTTATTTCAAGTTATTAAAATTCCAGTGTTCAGAGCATTTGAAGCTGTGCAAATGTCTTTCTGGGGCACATAAAAAAAATCAAAGTATTATCATTTATTTTATTACCTCACTCCCTTGTAGCATATACAAACTGAATCTCAGAGATTTCAGTAAACTTATTTCCATTTCTCTATCAGTGAGGCCAAAAGAAGAAAAAGAGCTATTATCTAGAAGCATACAGTGGAGAGCCAAACCTGAGACTTACACATCTATGAAAATTAAAGTGCCTCTTGACAAGATAGGTCAAATATCAATGATGTGTGGCTATTTAGTGGTCAATCTAATTCACTCCCTAATAAATATGAAGCATCCATAGTCAGTTATATAATAAATTGAATCACAGCTGTCTTTGATTAAATATCACCTTTGCTATTTAATACCGTCATTTCAGAAAGAGTTTTATGACATTTGACTCTGAACAACATACTTTATTTTTGTTTTTGATTTTTAAAAATAAAGGTCTCTCAATGCCCATCTCCTTCCATTTCAACCCTTTAATTTATAAAAATATATTTCACAGATGTGACTTCTCTCGATCTTAGTAATAGTCATCTTATCAGTAATACTCTGTGTTCTACATTGCTTACTCCTGCGTTGACTGTGTTCCATAAACAGAGAGCTAGGATAGGTGTGATGAGGAATATTAGAACAGTGCTGTCCAGTAGAATGTAGTAGTGAGATAGACTTCTCTCTTCCCTCTGGTGGTTTAATAATTGAGTCTGTTGAAATAAACTGACAGTAGATTAACAAGAGGAAAGGTATACAACTTTATTACATGCACAGTGACATCACAGAAATGTGACTGTCCAATAATCCAATGAGATTCAGAAGCTTAAATACCTTTCTTAATAGGGGAGAGGAAAGCAGGGGCTATAGGAACATTAGAGAAAAGTAAGTGATTTTAGATTAATGGGACCAAAGAACAGACAGTAGCCTAGGCTCTGTCTGGGCTCTAGGACTGGTGTTACCACTAGTCTTCTTTCCTCTGCATTAGTCATCCCTGTTAGATGAGATTTTAGGGAGGGGGCTCAAGACAACTGCATTCCTTCTGGAGGAGCTTTCTCTCTTCAGATAAAGAAACTTCAGAGAAAGCTCGTCCCTGTGAGATGGGTTGGACAGCAGGAGGAGTTCAGAGACACCTTGGTTCTGAGACTAATTTTTAATTCAAAGTACTCACCACGTCAAAGGGCCATGCTTTTGCGTATGATTTTCTGAGCCTCAACAAGAATCCGCTGCAATGATAGAAATATTTTATATCTATACTGTCTAACATGATAGCGAAGAGCCACATGTAGCTATTGAGCACTTGAAATCTGGTTAATACAAATGAGAAACTGAATTGTTATCTATCTATCTATCTATCTATCTATCTATCTATCTATCTAATCTATCTATCTGGAGATGGAGTCTTACTCTGTTGCCCAGGCTTGAGTGCAGTGATGCAATCTTGGCTCACTGCAACCTCTGCCTCTCGAGTTCAAGTGATTCTCCTGCCTCAGCCTTCCAAGTACCTGGGATTACAGGCACGTGCCACCACGCCCGGCTAATTTGTATATTATTAGAAGAGATGGGGTTTCATCACATTGGCCAGACTGGTCTCGAACTCCTGGCCTCAGGTGATCCTCCCACCTAGGTCTCTGAAAGTGTCGGGATTACAGGCATGAGCCACTGTGCCTGGCCAACTTATTTTATTTAGTGTCAATTATTTTAAATTTAAACATTTGGAATTAAATAGTTAATGGCTACTGTACCAGGCAATGCAGTTCTAGAACAAAAGTAGCCTCTAGTTTTCTGCCAGAACTTATAATCTAAGTGGATTTTGTTGCAGAAGTGGGTGGCTGCCCAGGAGCATGGTTTGAGAACAACTGCAAATTATTGAGTAAAATTTAAAATCATACTAAGTATATATAAAAGTTGACATTACCTAATGGAGTGATCTGAGGGAGATGAGGTTAATGCATGGAAAACTTGCAGAGAACATGGGATTTCAGGAACTGCTATGACAGAGGGAGGAGGAACAGACAGAAATGAAAGAGAAGGGGCTGACGGGGCGTGGAAGACATGAACCGATAAGGAACAGCTGATGAGAGAGCCGGAGGAGGTTCATGCCCAAACTGATGGAAGACTCTGAGGCACAAGCAAATGTGACTATTGACCCTGACTAAAGCCATTCTCGGATAATGTGGACACTCTAAGGGAAAAGTGAGTGTAGAAGAAGAAAATAAACCAAAGAGAAAAACATTACGTAAAAAGCAATGTTCAAGTGCTGCGAAGCGGCACATCTTTCACTGTTTCCTGTATTTGCTAAAAATGGTTTCAAGTGATAATATAAGATTAGCTCACCGATTTGCTGGTTTATGAATTTGTTTGTATCGTATCAGAAATTAGTAAGAATAACAGTTACAACATGCATGATCCTTTATTATTATTATCATTTATTTATTTTTGAGATGATCTCACCACAGTAGCCCAGGCTGGAGTGCAGTGCCACTATGTCAGCTCAGCCTTGATATCCTGGGCTCCATTGATTCTCCCACCTCAGCCTCTGGAATAGCTCAGACTACAGGTGAGTGCCACCATGCTCGGCTAATTTTTTGTATTTTTAGTAGAGATGGGGTTTTGCCGTGTTGCACAGGCTGATCTCAAACTCCTGGACTCAAGCAATCTGCCTGCCTCAGCCTACCAAAAACCCTTTATTACTAAAAATAAACTCCAACGTTTTCACAAGTGGTATTTTATTTGATGTAGTGGCTTTCTGCTTCACCTCACTTTTCCTTTAAGCCTCTCTGTCTCTCTGTCTGTCTCTCTCTCTCGTCACACTCTGCCAAACATCATTTTCAGGACGGTGTTTCTCAAAGTATCTGAGGTGAATTACCAGCTTTGCTTTTCTCAGTCTATCATGAAGTCAAGCTTTTGTAAAGCACAACGAAAATGAGGTACTAGAAAAGTGAAGTTAAAAGACATGCAAAATACAGGCTATTTTTTATTCTTAGATTCAATACACATAAGACTACCTTGACATTTTGCTTGAAAAGTTTCTAAATCTTGCTCTCAGTGTATTACTGACTTCCTTGTAGACTGATAAATAATTTGCTCCTTTGGCACTATCCCTTGGACCACACTTTGAAGAGCATTGTCTTAGACACATGAAGATTCATCTATTTAGTGTGTTATAATGTTTGAGTATCCCTTATCTGAAATGCTTGGGACCAGAAGTAATTCCAATTTTGAATATCTTTTGCAGATACATAATAAGATATCTTGGGAATGGGACCCAAGTCTAAACATGAAATTCATTTATGTTTTATACAGTCCTATAAATTTATACTTTCACAGAACCTGAAAGTGATTTTCTACAATATTTTAAATAATTTTGTGAATGAAACAAGATTCGTGTACATTAAATAATCAGAAAGCAAAGGTGACACCAGGTTCAGTGGCTCACATCTGTAATCCCAACACTTTGGGAGGATGAGGCCAGAGGATCACTTGAGGCCAGGAGTTCAAGACAATCCTGGGCAACGTAGCAAGACCCTGTCTCCACAAAAAGTTAAAAAAGCAGCTGGGCATGGTGGCACACACGTGGTAGTGAGTTGAGTAGCTGTAGTCCTAGCACTTAGGACGCTGAGGTGAGAGGGTTGTTTAAGTCCAGGAGTTTGAGGCTGCAGTGAGCTGTGATCACACCACTGCATTCCAGCCTAAGCAACAGAACGAGACCCTGTCTCTGAAAAAACAAAGCAAGCAAGCAAAAGTGTCACTGTCAGCCACCCAGGTGGACACTCTAGGTTGTTTGGTATGACCATTATTTCTGACTCTGTTTACATACTACCAATAAGCAATCATTTTCTTACACTTATTCACAAATAAGTACTTAACAGTAGAAAATATGACACGCCATTAATACAGTGAAAAAAACAATGTGTTCAGGGCCTCTACGCAGCACAGTAGCATCACCCGAATACCTGCATCAGCTGTTAAATAACAGCAACAACAAGTGGTAGGCTGAAAAACTCTGTGTCATGCACCCACATTTCAATATCAACCTGTCACAGGAGGTTAAGAGTGGAATTTTCCACTTGTAGTATCAGTCAGGCTCAAAGAGTTTCAAATTTTGGTGCACTTTGGATTTTTGATTTTTCGATTAGGGATGCTCAACTTCAATCTGTTTTGTTTTGTTTTGTTTTGTTTTTGAGACGGAGTTTCACTCTTGCTGCCCAGGTCTGAGTGCAATGGTGTGATCTTGGCTCACCGCAACCTCTGCCTCCTGGGTTCAAGGGATTCTCCTGCCTTAGCCTCTTGAGTAGCTGAGATTACAGGCATGCACCACTATGCCTGGTTAACTTGGTATTTGTAGTGGAGACAGGGTTTCACCATGTTGGTCAGGGTGGTCTCGAACTCCTGACCCCAGGTGATCCACGTGCCTCAGCCTCCCAAAGTGCTATGATAACAGGTATGAGCCACCACGCCCAGCATCAACCTGTTTATATATAGAAATGTTTTATTTTAGGCCATACTATCTTTCTGATATTTATTTATAGATTTAAAATAAATCATTTGGAGTTGGTAATCTTTAAGGATACAAGATTTTGTTTGAAAAGATCTTTTAACTTATATTCTTATTGTCTTGCACTCTTATAAATACTCAACGGTTCAAATAAAAATATACTGGAGGCTGGGCGTGGCAGCTCACACCTATAATCCTAGCACTTTGGGAGGCTGAGGTGGGTGGATCACTTGAGATCAGGAGTTCGAGACAAGCCTGGTCAACATGGTGAAACCCCATCTCAACTAAAAGTACAAAATTAGCCAGGAATGGTGGTGCACGCCTGTAGTCCCAGCTACTTGGGAGGCTGAGGCAGGAGAATCACTTGAATCCGGAGGGGGAGGTTGCAGTGAGCTGAGATCGTGCCACTGCACTCCAGCCAGGTGACAGAGCAAAACTCCATCTCAAAAAAAAAAAAAAAAAAACCCTCTGTCTCATATATATATATATATATATATATATATATATA
>NW_022436942.1:35329590-35342817 GCF_009761245.1 Sapajus apella
TGTGTGTGTATATATATATATGTATATATATATGTGTATATATATATAAAATCCCCAAATGAATATCTAGGAGTACTGATCTCTAACACCCAAAGTCCATCTGTTTTATGTATTTCCCATTAAGAACATTCTTTTTATTTTTATTTTTCATTTTTATTTTTATTTTTCGTTAGTCAACAATCTTAAGTACATGTAGAACACTATAATGGGCACTTAGGAAGATAAAAAATGTACAGAAGACCTAGTCTATAATGAGATTTTAAAAACCATTTACTTATCTGCACATCTTTTTATTCTTGAATAAAATTTTACAAGACAGAAATAGCCCTATGCTTATAACATGACAGTACGTTGCCACAAAAACATAATGAGCTAACAGGAAATGATTGAGTTCTCACAAACATCAGCGTTTTACTGTGCACAAGAAGACACTGAAAAAGAAATATCTGGCCAGGAAAGAGGTGAGAAAAATGAATGTTTCACATTGCAAAGGATTTGCGAATGTGCAAAAGTTTAAATTTTTGCAAATTAAAAACATGTGAACACAACCTGCTTAAAGTTTTCTTTACAAAAATTCCCTCATTTGAAATTCCCTTTCTTCCTCTGAATTTTAGGACAAATGTAAAGTCATAATAGAAGCCTACGGAAAGAAAAGCAGTTATATCTTTTAGAAATAACAACGAAGAGGGAAAAAAACTATAAAATGAAGCTTGAAGGCCGTTGGCATTTATTTTCCCCTCATCCCTTAATTTTAAAGAAATTGCATTCTATTTCAATAAAATGCACTTGGCGTATTAACATCTTCACCAATTCCACTAAGCAATCTGTCCTAACCATTTAAGAGAAAGGCTTTTTTGGTGATTTCCTAATGTCATTACTATTATAAACAACATAAAATACAAATATGGCAGTGATCCTTGAGTGGATCCTAGATTTAAAAAACAGAAACAACAAAAACCCTTAACAGAGCATTTTAAAGACAATGGAGAAGATTTGAACATTAGCTAGATATTAGATAATTTTATTATTATGTTAACGTGAAACTTCTTTGGTGTGATAATAGAATTGTGATTATGAAAAAGAATGTTCTTTCTCTGAGAAAACACATGGTGAAGTATTTGGAGATGGAGTCTCATGATGTCTGCAATATATTTTCAAGTGGCTCAGTTTTATTTATTTATTTACTTAGAGACAGTGTCTCACTCTGTCACTCGGGCTGGAGTGTAGTGGTGCGACCATGGCTCACTGCAGCCTGGACCTCACAAGTTCAAGTGATCCCCCTGCCTCAGCCTTGTGAGTAGCTGGGACCACAGATGTGTGCCACCACACCTAGCTAATTTTTCCATTTTTTGTGGAGACAAAGTCTCACTATGGTGACCAGGCTGGTCTCTAACTCCCAGGATCAAGTGATCCTCCTACTTTGGCCCCCCAACAGTGTTGACATTACAGGCATGACCCACTGCACCTGGCTAGGCTCAGCTTTATTTATTTATTTATTTTCTTTTTCTTTTTCTTTTTTTTTTCACTGTTTTGTTTAATTTTTTTAAATCTTTTTTTATTTTTTTTTTTTTAATTTTGGGGGGTTTTTTTTGTTTTTTTACTTTTTATTTTTTCTCTTTTTTGCTTATTTTTTAAATTTTAGGCTCAGCTTTAAAAAGAGGCACATTGCTACATAGGCAGGTAGGAGGTAGATAGGCAGGCAGACAGACAGAGAGAGAAAGCAAACATGGCAAAATGCTGACAGTTAGTGTATCCAAGCCATCCTGTCCTAACTCTTGCCAGGGTTGGGACAAAAGTACAAATGAAGACTCTTCAGCCACATGACCATTTTTGTAGAGACGAGGTCTCTATTAGTTTATTCTCATGCTGCCAATAAAGACATACCCGAGACTGGGTAATTTATAAAGGAAAGAAATTTAATGGACTCACAGTTCCACATGGCTAGGGAGGCCTCACAATCATGGTGGAAGATGAAGAAAGAGCAAAGGGACTTCTTACATGGCAGAGGGCAAGAGAGAGCTTGTGCAGGGGAACTCCCATTTACAATACCATCAGATCTCGTGAGACTTACATTCACTACCATGAGAACAGCATGGGAAAGACCCATTCCCGTGATTCAATTACCTCACACTGGGACCCTCCCATGACACCTGGGAATTATGAGAGCTACAATTCAAGATGAGATTTGGATAGGATCACAACTAAACCATATCAGTCTCATTGTCTTATCCAGGCTGGTTTTGAACTCCTGATCTCAAGTGATCCTCCCACCTGGGCCTCCCAAAGGCTTGAGATTACTGGCATAAGTCACATGCCCAGTCACAACTTGAATTTTTAAAAGTAATATTATATTGAATAATAATACTTAAGATTTTTGCCTTCTTTTTAAAGAATACCATGAAATATAGATTGTAATAAATATGAATTTTTAATGTACAAAAGTCTTCAAAGAAATATTATTAACATATTTCAAAGTATATTCTTTAAATTATCTGTTTTAGATTTACTGAGGCTTTTGTCCAATGAATCTAAATATTTAGAGGTGGAGTCCAAGAATATCAATGCTTATAATACTCACAGATGAGCATCTAAAAGTTTGAGACCCACTAATCTAATTTTTATCCTAGTCAGAAAATGCATCGGCAACATCTTCCAACACACATCCCAAGCAAATCAATCTAACCCAGCATCCTGGAGCAAGCCAATCTCTTCTTTACTTAAACACTTCAGTAAGGCAAATCATGAGAGAATACTCACTCTATTCTCAGATGGCTCTAAATTCTAGAAAGTTCTTTCTTAATATTCTATACCCCCAAACAGAATATTGGAGCTGTGAGTCCCTCGCCAAATGTCATCTCTCATACTTTTTCACATAGTACCCCTCCAACCTCTATCAGCGCCTTCACCATCTGAAAGACCAAGAACTACAAGCCTTGGGAACCAACCTTCCTCCTCATCAGGCCTAAGCCTGACATGGTATGGCTGCTGCCTCTGCTTCTGTTTTAGAGAAGCTAATATTTCTATAGCCTATGTTCAGGCTGACTTTGGAGACCAAAAATTTTGTTCCAGGAGATTTTTGTTAATCTAAGCAGCTAGCAAGAATAACTCCTAGCCTGGGCAACACGGTGAAACCCCATCTCTACAAAAAATACAAAAATTAGCCAGGCATGGTGATATGTGCATGGAGTCCCAGCGACTTGGGAGGCTGAGGCAGAAGGATCACTTAAGCCAGTGAACTGAGGTCACATCACTGTACTCTAGCCTGGGTGACAGAGAAAGACTTTGTCTCAAAAAAGAAAAAAAAAAAATAGCAAGAATAGCTTGTAGTCCCATCATTTTTGGAGTCAAAGGCTGGAGGATTGCTTGAGCCCAGAAGTTTGACTCTAGACTGAGCAACAAAGCAAAACCTTATCTCTATGAAAAATAAAAATAAAAAGTTAATAGGGCATGCTGGCATGCACCTGTAGTCCCAGCTACTTAGGAGGCTGAGCCCAGGATTTTGAGGCTGCAGTGTGCCCTGATTTCATTCCAGACTGTGCAACAGAGCAAGACCCTGTTTCAAAAACAAAATGAAACGAAAACAACACACACACACACACACACACACACACGTAAGTGCTCCATTATCAAACTAGGCTAATAGACCTCTCTAGGTGAGAAGCTGAACATTTAACACAGAGGCAGAAACCACAGTTCCACTTTTTTTGAGAGCTTAAACAGGAAAGGTCTGCATAAAATCATTTTGTTCCTCAGTTAGGAAAAAAAATGAAGAGGAGGGTAATTCTGAGTCTTCTGAGGTAGTTCTAGATGCAATTACTTCTGCTACTGTAATAAATAAATCCCCAAGTTTCAGTGACTTAACATAGCAACTCTCACCTTCATGCAAGGCAATGGCTATCAGGATGGGGCAAGAGATGTTCTCTCTCATAGTCACTCAGGGACTCAGGCCAACAGAGGCTGCACTATCTGAAAACACATTGCTTCCAAGGTCACCATGAATATTAGCATTCAGCCAGCAGATAGAATGAGCCAGTGGTAGACAATTTTTAGGTTAATCCCTGAACATGCAGTATACTCATACATCACTTAATAATGGGGATGTGTTCTGAGAAATGTGCCCTTAAGTGATTTTGTCATTGTGCTTACACAAACCTAGGTGGCAGAGCCTACTACACACCCAGGCTAGATAGTATAGCCTACTCTCATAGGCTACAAACCTATGCAGCATTTGACTGTACTGAATACTATAGGCATTGTAACACAGTGGTAAGCATTTGTGTATCTAAGCATAGAACAGATACTGTAAAAATAAAGTATTCGCATCTGATGAAACCACTGTTGTATATGCATCCCCCCATTGACTGAAACATCATTGTGCAGTGCATAACTGTACATCACTTTTGCCTATGTACAATTCACAGAACTCAGGCATGTGGCCACATCTGTCTTCCAGAGACCTGGAGAATGCTGTCTGTTTGCCAAGGAGGAAAGGAAAATAATGTGACTCAACCTATCCAAGCTTCCATCTACTATCAGACGAGGCACCTGCAGGCTGTGTGAGTACTTATGGTGCCAGCCTGTCGGTAGACAAAAGTAAGGGGTCTTTATTTCCTGGAGCGCTCTATGAAACTCTGTTCTGCCAAATGTGGCCATGGATTTTTTTAGAATCTTCCTTTGGTCTTCAACCTCCATAAATTCCTAAGAAACTAAAAGTTTTTTGAGGAATTGGTATTGTTACTAACTCCTTCCAAAAGTACTTCATGACAACTGTTAGACAATAACAATTAATTAAACACAGTGTTTAAGCCAGTTTTGTGGTATTCACTGTGTAAGTCTCTGGGACTGTCAGATATGCGTCTTCCTGAATCTCAAGACACCAGGGATGAGTTCTTTACTGTCTTCCTAAGGGAAGCCTTAGTGAAGTCAGGTGGCTGATTCTGTCTTGGAAAGCCCTTGGGTAAAGTACCAAAACTTCTGCATTTTCTCAACATTTATCTCAGCACCTGTCACTTAACAGGCACCCAATATAAGCATGTTAGTTTGAATTCTGTTAAATTGCTTCAAGATTTAACAAGAGTCATTTAATTTTGTAACACTGTCCAAGTGAGACAGTTTCTCACTGTGTGTGTGGGATGACCCTGACACCTGCCTCCCCTACTCCACTCCAGCATAGAGTTCAACCTCTCTGGCTTTCTCTTCTTCATGTCTTCCATTGTGAAACATTTATTTAGGAGTCCAGTTTTACTCTGTACCTAATAGACTTAGATTTGAACCTTGGATCTCCTTTCTCTTGCTCACTGCTTTTTTCTGGATCCTGAAACTTTTTTGCCCCACCTGCTCTCACACTGAGCTCCCTCTGGGCCCCCAAGGTACTCACTCTCGGCTAGGTCTCATCAAGAGAAACAAGGTGAGATACATTCTTGTCTTCACCTCACATCTACTAGGCAGAAACTCCTACTCTCGCCTGTTCATGGACACTCAGGTGATACCACTTTGCATAAGCCACTAGGTCAACATTTATTCAGTTTATTAATATTATTTTGCACCTGTACTTTTGGAATATTATAGTTTACTTTAGAAGTAGAGCTGAATTCTGCATATGCACAAAAAGACTATGATCAAGCAAAGGTATCTGTCTTAGTTCATTGGGGCTACTGTGGCAAAATGCCATAAACTGAATAGCTTATAAACAACTGAAATTTACTTCTCATAGTTCTGGAGGTTGGAAAGTACAAGATTAAGGCCAACAGATTTGATGTCTTGTAAGACCCTATTTCCTGGTTTCATAGATTATGACTTCTTGGTGTATCCTCAAATGGTGGAAGAGCAAAAGAGCTCCCTAGGGTGTCTTTTGTCAGGGCACTAATCTCACTCATGAAGACTCTGCTCTCATGACCTAATCATATCCCAAGGGGCCCCAGTTCCCAAAAACATTACACTAGGGGTCAGGTTCCAACATATGAATCTGGGGGGTTAGGGAGGGAGACACAAGCTTTCACACCATAGTAATACACAAAGTATATAATTAATACTAATATTGGCTGGGCTCAGTGGCTCACACCTGTGATCCCAGCACTTTGGGGGGCCGAGGTGGGAGAATTGCTTAAGCCCAGGAGTTTGACTGGACCACATGGCAAAACTCTGTCTCTACTAAAAATACTAAAAAATTGGCCAGGTATTTGTTGTGGCATGCACCTGTTGTCCCAGCTACTTGGGAGGCTGAGGTGGGAAGATCACCTGAGTCTGTTAGTCGGAGCCTGCAGTGATCCATGATCATGTCACTGCATTCCAGCCTGAGCAACAGAGTGAGACCATGTCTCCAAAAAAAAATTTTTTTCCTAATACTAATATAAAGGAAGGCTCTAGAGATGTTCCATAGTCTTTACTCTTGTTTTTATACAGGATATATAATTCACTTAGGTACCTATATGAAGACCTAGAAGATAAGGTGACTGAGGGACACCCTGATAGGACAAGATTGTTCTTAGCACCAAAATAAGACAGGGACCTGATATCCAAGCTATGGTAAGACAGCTGCTCATGTGTCTGCTTGTCTAGTGCATACCTCCAGTCCTGATTGCTGGCCTCCACATATATATGCTAACTTTAGCTCACTTAAGACATATTGTAATTGTTTCAGATGACCGCTGCATTACATGAGGAGGTAGGGCAAGAAGGAACAATGTATACCTACTTTCCCTAAGCTACCTCTAATGATTCATTGAACACCCAGCAGTAGAATTCTCTCCTTCAGGATAGAAGTATGCAGTGGTGATAACCCAGCTGGCTCCAGCTTCAGTTGCTTGTTCAAGGGGAAAGACTAAGGCATCAAGTTGGCCTGACGGTATCAGATTGCAAGCAGTATGCACACCCCAGTAGCCCAGCCTGTGGCCAGGGCCATGTCCTTCTGCCGATCAAAGGGAGAGATGAATATACTATTCTGAAGATCTGAAGTCAGAGATAGCAAAGTTAAAGAATAAAAAATGTGAAAGTATAGAACAGGAGACTTGTGGCTTGAGAGCCACTCACATGAAAAAAGATCTGGGGCTTATTGTTAACATAAAGTCCAATACAAACAAATACAAATTTAAAATTATAATAGTTCTAAATAGAAATGAATTCTCTTGGTCCAAGGTAGAAGGCTTCAGCTCAGTCTTGAAGGAAACATACGATTTAAATATATAGACAAAGAGGAACAGAGACAGCCCTCCTGGTGGAGAGAATGAACAGACTAAAGTGTGGTGGGATGCCTCTGACATAAACAGGAGAATGCAAAAGATCCGCTTGACCAGTTAGGGAAATATCTTCTGGCTCTTACCTCCCTCTGTAACAGATAAGAAAATGAAAATAAACTATTCTCACTGCTATGGCTTGAATGAATATCCTCCATTCCATGCCCCCTCCCCCAAATTCATATGTTGAAACTTTATCCTCAATGGGATAATATTAAGGGTGCAGTCTTTGGGAGGTGATTAGATCATGAGGGCTCCACCCACACAAATGAGTTTACCGCCCTTCTAAAAGAGGCATGAGGCTGGGCATGGTGGCTCACACCTGTAATCCTAGTACTTTGGGAAGCCAAGGTGGGATGATTCTTGAGCTCAGAAGTTCAAGACTAGCCTGGGCAACTGAGACTCCATCGCTCTTAAAAAAAAAAATACGTATACACACACACACACACACACACACACACACACACACACATACACACGCAAAAAGAGGCATGAGGGAGCTTGTTCACTGTCTTCTACTATGTGAGGACACACAGGAAGCACCATCTGTGAGGAAGGAGTCTTCACCAGACACTTAATCTTTTGGTACCTTGGTCTTGAACTTCCCAGCCTATATAACTGTGAGTAATAAATTTCCATTGTCTATAAATTACCCAGTATAAGCTATTTTGTTAAAAAAGCCCAAACAGATTGAGACATTCACTATTGAAGAGTCCTTAAACTTGTAGAAATTATTTCCCAATACTTTCTCTGCATTTTAAAAAATAATGATTTCTTACAAAGGAGATCCAAGTTGCTTTAGTTTAAACTCACAGAGTTATTTTTATAGCAGAGTGACTGCGTGCTTACTCATTAAAATTTCCAGAAAACCTTAAGCCTTGATAAATTTGTATTTCAGGCCTTTGGACTTCACTTTTCTTGCCTTGATTTTAGGTATTGACTGAATGTCCATATCTAAATGTCAAGTTGAATGTCAGTCACAGTTGGGAACATTAAGTTGCTGACATGCTAAAGGCCTTAGGCTGGGGGGGGATTAAAACATGATTTGAGATTACAGGATGGGGGTTCATGAAAGCATCTCTGAAAAAAGACCAATCACCAAAACCTGGATTATCCCTAAGGAAATCTCATTAGAAATGATTTTATCTAATGAGTCTACCAGTCAGGATAGTTGCCAAGTATTTGCTTCCATGAGCAAGGAGTTTGAAAAATTGACTTCAGACAGTTAGTCAGTCACTAATGCTCATATGGGGATCTGCCAAAGAATCCCTGAGGCACAGAGAGCCACATGGCTGCAGAAGGCCTCAATCCAAATTCTCAAAATATTAGGAAAATACATGAATAGGACTAGTAAAGATACTATTTATGTTCCTTAGAGGTAACATTAACTCTTTTTTTTTTTCCTGTTACTTTAGGAAAAGGCAAGAATAAAAGAGATGCCAGAAATGTATTGCTGTAAACAAACACCACTACTATTTGTGAAAAGATCAATCATTCACTCAACAAGTTTTATTAAGCATCAGTATTAGGCCAGGTGTGGCGGCGCACTCCTGTAATACCAGTACTTTGGAACTGAAACCAGGCAGATCACCTGAGGTCAGGAATTTGAGACCAACCTGTTCAACATGGTGAAACCCCTTCTCTACCAAAGATACAAAGTTAGCTGGGCATGGTGGCTCACGCCTGTAATCCTAGCTACTCAGGAGGCTGGGGCAGGAGAATTGCTTGAACGAGGGAGGCAGAGTTTGCAGTGAGCTGAGATCACACCACTGCACTCCAGCCTGGACAACATAGTGAGATTCCATCTAAAAAAAAAAAAAAAAAGGAAAGAAAAAAGCATCAGTGTTAAATTCTGGAGATACAAAAATGAATAAACTAAAGTTTTTGCCCTCAAACAGCTCACAGCTTAGACAGAAGACAATAACTGCAAAACCTATTGTAGGGCAGTAGCCCCCTGGTTTCCTGGAAGACAATCCTTCAGAAATAGATACTGTGGTCCTCTGCCACAGATGAATATCACCAGCCTGACCAACATGGTTTCCTGGAAGACAATTTCTCCATGAAAAAGTTAGGGGGGAAAGTGGTTTTGGGATGAAACTGTTCCACCTCAGATCATCAGGCATTGGATTTTCATAAGGAGAATGCAACCTAGATCCCTTACATGCACAGTTCACAATAGGGTTCCCACTCCTATGAGAATCTAATGCTACTGCTTATCTGACAGGAGGCAGAGCTCAGGCAGTAATGCTCACTTGCCTGCCCCTCACCTCCTGCTGTACAGCCCAGTTCCTAACAGGCCGTAGACCTGTGCCCAGCTGCAGCCAGGGGTTGGGGCCCCCTGTAATATAGGAGCTATAATGGAGGCAAGCGTAAAGCATGGAGAAGGCACAGAGAAGGAAGCAAGTTTAGAGAAGGTAGTCAGGGAAGGATTGATAAAAGGACCTTTAGGCTGCATCTCACAAGATGAAGAGGAGTTAGCCAGTGCAAGCAGTGCCTTCTGAACAGTGGAAGAGAATCCTGAAGCCTCCCAGAGCATCAAGGTGTGCAACCAACTTCACATCAACTCAATTAATAAGCTCTTAATAGCATAACTTTTTTTTTTAAATTTAGATGTTTCCTTTTTAAATTTACTTTTCTTAATGTTTCAGAGAAAGTGTTGGGAGTAGGGTTGGGATGTTATTTAATGGACAGTCAAAGCAATCTACCATTGTGGAATCTAAAGTGCTCATGAAATGATCTTCTGAATGTATTCTGCCAACCTAGTTTCCCTGAAGGAATTTTTGTCAGAACTATATGACTGAGATCATGACCATTAGAAAAATAGCATTTAAAATTCTGGTCTTTATATCAAAGAAAAAATATTCTTTTTGAAAATCACATAATCAACTTTTGACTGTTTAGAGAAATCGGTTTGAAAATTAGGATGACCAAACCAGGAAAAATAGGGAAAAGGAAAAAGCAAACAATTTTTTAAATTAAAAAAAAAAAGAATAAATGGAATTAACATCAAGCATACTTTTTACTTTAACATGAATGGACTGAATTTGCCAATTAAAGTCAGAACTGAATGATTGAGTTTAAGAAATTAAAACTGACCTAAATGCTATACATAAGAAATACTTAAAACACAAGGACACAAAGGAAGTTGGATGTTAATTGAAATTTACCAGTTATCTCAAAATGCACATTTTCTCATATTTTTAATTTCTTTCCTCCATCAAACTTCTTGCTTAAAATGAAGTTATAAAAATCAAATTAGCAGTTATAGATACTACTAATACTTATCTACAACAAAATTCTCTAACAGAAATATAAAGACTATGTCTTACAGTCAGAGTTTATTGAGGAATATAGAAATTGCATTTGATACTTCAACAGAGGACATTTAATACAGGAAATGGGTTACACGAGTATTGGAGGAATGAATGAACAATAAGAGATCAATGAAGTAACAGAGATAATAATGGCAGGAAACGGCTGCTACTGCTGTGGTTGGGGAAATGAGAAAAGTTGGGGTGCTCAGAATCTCCACGTTTGGAAAAGAGGTCATGGCCTTGGGGCTTGGAAAGGGGGTGCTGCCCAGCTGGTGCTGATGCCTCAGAAGGGGTAAAAGGTAGTTGATGCTGGGAGTGCCAGAAAAAAGCTAGAGTCTGTAACCAGATGTCCCTGCTGGGAGGAAGGGCTGTTTCTGGAGTGACACTGATGAATAGAGCAAACTAATGGGAAGAAGGAATTCCCTTTTCCTTGTTTTAGTGCCTTTGTGCTATTATAACAAAATACCCAAGACTGGGTACTTCATAAAGCACAAACATTTATTTTCTCACAAATTATGCCATTGCACTCCAGCCTGAACAACAAGAGTGAACCTCTATGCTTCCAAAATGACACTTTCTTGCTGCATCCTCTGGAGAGGAGGAACGCTTGTCCCTACATGGCAGAAAGTGGAAGAGCAAAGAGTTAAATGCTGCATGATGCCTCTTTTATGAGGTCCTTAGTGCATCCACAAACCGGGGTAGCCCTCATGACCTAATCGTCTCTTAAAGGACCCATCTCTTAATTCCATTATGTTAGCCATTAAGTTTCAACACCTGTACTTTGGAGGGGCAAATTCAAATCATAGGACCCTTCTTCCTCCCCTTTTTATAACATCTTCTCTTGGTGGAGCCCAACAAGAAGCCAGCTGGTAAAGAAGGGTGGATTTGGAGTTATTATAGGTAAATTACCAGTATCGTCCATCCCTCTATGTGTTCATGCATGAAAACACAGACTTTTGTGTGTACGTTTGAACTTTCAAATCTCACCACTAACACCTTTATGCTTCTGCCTGATAAGATGCAAGTATCCTTGATACAAATGAAGACACTCCAACACCTGCCTTCCCCCCAAAAAAGAAGGCACCAAACTACAGGAGTCATGATATTCATTTGTGGCAGAGGACCACAGTATCTATTTCTGAAGGATGTTAATTCTTCTAGTTCAGTCATAATCCTGCCTACCTGTATAGTATAATATAAAGACCATATTATAAAATTAAGCAGTAAGAGGAAAAAAGGAGGGATAAACAAAGAAATTAGCCAGGAAGAAAATGTACAGAGATGTGACAATCTTCATTCCTGCATCTTCTCCAAAGTCATAGTTGATATTTTTACCTCATGAAGTGGCCCATATTTACTCAAAAATCTGCATCCTCAAATTGTCCTTTATTTGATTGCAGCTGTGTTTTTCATCAGCTTTTACTATTGGACAAGTTCTAAGGGTGCCCCTAGAGACTCCGCCGGCTTGCAGATATGGCTGTCTGTGCCTCACTGCATGGCAGCAACCCAGCTTCTCCTGTATAGTTAGCATCCATCACCCCAGCCAGTTAGGTAACTTCTTTGCCTGGTGACCTAAAATTTTTGAATACTTAATCTGATGTTGGTCAATAATCAAATGTGTGAAATTTTAATCTATTTACAAGCTAACAAGTTAGCCTGCTACAGCTTTGTGGATACTAGCAGAATAAAAGTCTCCTGGATCAGACACAAAGGATTCTAATAAACAAGGATTGTTTATTACTCATAGGAATACTAGTACCCAGAGAATCCAGCATTTTTCACCAGTTCCCTGAGTCCTAATTCCCACAGAACAGCATGAAGTCAGCCAGATGACACATGCACACAAACTGGGTTTCATTACAGGAGAAGAACCCTGAATTTAGGTAATTTGAATCTTATAATAACCAGTGAGCATGTTCTTTGTTCTGGAGAAAGATACTATCTGTTTTCCAAAGCTGTAAAAGAAAAAAAAGTGATGTTTAGGCCAGGCACAGTGGCTCATGCCTGTAATCCCAGCACTTTGGGAGGCCATGGTGGGTGGATCACCTGAGGTCAGGAGTTCAAGATCAGCCTGACCAACATGGTGAAACCCCGTCTCTACTAAAAATACAAAATTGGCTGGGCATGGTGGTGGGCACCTGTAATCCCAGCTACTTGGAAGGCTGAGGCAGGAGAATCACTTGAACCGGGGAGGCGGAGGTTGCATTGAGCCAAGATTATGCCATTGCATGCCAGCCTGGGCAACAAGAATGCCACTCTAGTTTAAGAAAAAAAAAGTGATGCTTGCTTTAGGCAGAAATGATGTCTTCCAAGTGTTCGCTATATAATCATACATGAGAAGATGGTCTGGAGCAAAGGGCAGTCAGTGCCAAACCTGCAATACCTGCAGAAGCCAGGAGAACTTTGGAGAATGGTTGCTCAGCACTGCTTATTTTATGTCACTGGTAGGCTCAGGATGCGCCACCCCAGAATATCCTCTTTGGCATATTGATTATTAGCTGTTTTATTTTGAGAAACTGCAGACAACAGAAAAGCTCTGAAAAGCTGCCTTTCTGTAAAAGAAATGTACATCTATAAAGGAGATTTCTGAGTTAAGGTGTCTCTATCAGGAAGCGATTATTTAACCCAAGCTTGTCCAACCTGCAGCCCAAGGGGTACATGCAGCCCAGGATGGCTTTGAG
>NW_022436942.1:35342917-35344209 GCF_009761245.1 Sapajus apella
ATATCAGGTTACTCTGGAGACAACCTTTATTACCTGAGATTCTTTTCTGCATAACAAGGCAGGCTTTATTCACCAAGCATTTCTTAGCCTCACTCTCCCATGACCTATTTCCACCACCCCCTACAAGTCCCAGGCTCCCATTCCTTTCTGTAGGTCAGATTGTTTTATTATATAAGCTTCAATTATCTAATCCTTCGAGTCTCATATTTCTACGTGATTCTCATGCATACATATATAATTGAAATTGTTTTTCTCCTATTAATCTGTCTTATGTCAATTTGATTTGTAGCCCAAAGAACCTAGAAGGGTGAGGGATGCCATTCTCCCTCAACCCCAATTACATTGGGAAAAAGATATATAGTAGACTTGCTCCAAGAAAATTCACTGTGTTCATTACCATAGGTTTATCCTTAAGCCTCATTGTTTCCTGGTGCAGAGGATGGACGACATGGAACTACAGGGTCTTCTTTATCCTAGAGAAGGTGTCTATAAGTTTTACAACACTAAAACTTGGTCAAATAGCCTTCTTTGCACCATTCCTTTAGGACCATACCAAAATTGTAGGTATGGCAAATAGGACCAGGCAAAAGCAAAACAAAACAAAGTCCCCCAAAAATCTAACCCAAAAAAGAAAAGAAACGAAGAGAGCGGACCTGCCCAGAGCCGAATCAAAGCCACTCCTCATCACTCCCTAGAAATCAACAGCCATAACATTCTGGTTGGCCATCAGCACTATCTCCTCTCTAGAGAAGACATTTGTGGTTTCTGTTCTGCTTTTTCTAAACTCCAGATAATAGAAAATAATTTCCATCTACCCAAATCAGAAAGGGAAAAACGTCACTTTATAAAAGGATAAAAGCTTCTTCTATCAGTCATTTTTCACCTTGTAGTTAAAGGACCTTCACTGAAAATGGCACTTATATCATTTTGCTGAGAGAACATCTGAAAAGATAATTTAAAACTGGAATTGTCAAGATAACATCAACCATGCGTGTACTCTTTTGGACAGGATTTTGATTTATCGTGGTCAGAGCCCACTGGGAGCTGAGTTCTGCACTGAAAGGCATAATAAGATTACCTGACTTTCTATGTGCCTGTATCATCCATCAACCCTGAGGTTGATGAAGTTGCATAAAATCATCAGATAAGTCTCTTATGATCACAGTGACAAAAAGTCAATGATCACAGTGATAAAAAGTTGTGAAATGTGATAGAGCTAGCACAAACTCATTCCTTTGTTTAAAGCTTTAAGCCAGAGAGCTTGTGAACCCAGGGCATTGTCATTCAGTATC
>NW_022436942.1:35344219-35373034 GCF_009761245.1 Sapajus apella
AATATTCCAAGGGTCTCAGAACTTAGAGTCACCTTAAACATGATTAGTTTCAGGGGTCACAAACTGCCATGGGCCAAATGTAGTATGTAGACACATTGTATGGCCTGCAGTTTGGATTTTTTAAAAAATGGAATTTGATAGCACATTTCAGAATCAGAAGGTTTTACGTAAAAATGAAAATTTCTGGCTTCTCTTGAAAAATAAAAAGATTTTTCAACACAGGACTTAACGCTCTCCCATGAGAACTGTCTGTTGGTGCTTAGTAACAACTGTGTTCTTTAGATGGAATTTGCACAGACCTCGCTCCTCCCTCTTGTGTCTCAAATGCAGAGGCCAAATGCAAGCCACTATTTGTCATGATACTGTCACTATTTTCCTAGAGCTAAGGGAGAAATGAAGGGCTTCTTACACTTGGCCTCTTCCCTCATTCATATTTTTTGCCTTGCCTCTGTAGGCATCAGAGTATAGGGCCTGATTTGGTTGACAGTACCCCATCTTGATGTGTGGGTCCCCATGTAGTATCTCCAATCTATGCTTAATCACAGGCATGTCACCCTTTCTGAGGCAGCCACCTCCATCTTTAGTCAGCCATGAACATTATAACATTATATATTGAACTGAAATGTATCTTCCTCTTGCTTCTCCTGATTTTAGTGCTTTTCCTGGAGCCATACACTGTGGGACTCACTTAGGATGGTGGCAAAAGTATTAAGGGAAAAATATTAGAGAAAGTTATATAGGCTCAAACCCTTTTGGAAGGCCTATGGGTTTTTTCTATAGTTCTTGGTTGAAGGCAGCCTTGTCCCCATAGTTAAATAGAGTTGAAATAAAGGAATGTGGGGGGGCTTACCTAACTAACTTATTTACTCATTAACCTTTGATCATTCCTGATGGCTCTCTCTCAGGGGGAGGTCAGCCAGAGATATTACTCACTAATGGTGTTTGCTTTGGGCATCAGAACCTGCCCTTTAATCTTCACTCTAGAGATGCTGACCAAAGCTTTTGTCATCTTATGTGTACTGAATAAAGGTCGGAGAGGCCAGTGTGTATGGGCCAGTGGTTGCAACTGTTTACAGCACTCTCCAGGGAGTCTGTAAGTAGCCACAGACACTCAGTCAAACTGGCAAGGCATAATATCTGTGTGTCAGTGTACTTTATTCATCCATCACTGAGTCAGGGTCTGCGGGACAGACCCCCGCAGGTGGTGACCCCGACAATAAACCATAGAGAGCACTAACAAATAATGAATACTATGCTAAAGCTTGTAGAGGACCTAGCTCAGTGCCTGGCATGCCATAGGTCATCCACGAATGTTGTTTCATTCTCTGCTTCTTTTTGTTCCATTTAGCTACTTTTCAATGAACATTTGTTGAGCACCTACTATGTGCAAGACATTGTACTGGGAGCTACAAATAAAAAAGATGAATAAAACACAGTCCCTGATTCCTAGACATTTATAACCTAGTAGGCCAAGACTGATCAGGGTGCATTCTGTTACAATGCTGGGCAAAAAATATGCACAGGACAAGACTCCCAAACTAGGGCGGGACATGCTACTTGATGTTTAGAACTCACTTAGTGATGTTTTTGTGGGGAAGCAGGGGAGTCCAGGTGCACAGTTTGGATACATTCTAGTACCTAAAGGCTGCTGTGTACTTTGGGAACAGAATCACACTGCCCAGTGAAGATATATAATAAATTTGGCTTTGTAATAGGGGATTAAGACCAAAAGAGTCTTGGTATCAGTTGGAATACGCCTTCTCTAATACTTTCATTTGAAAATCTTAGGAATGTGATACATTCTGAGACAGTAGCAAGCAAAGTGAGAAAAAGGACAAAGAGAAAGGCCCCCGATCCTTTTTTCGTTTTGGTAATTTACAAATAACGTGGAAGATGGTTTGGAGGGCGGAGAGGCACCAGAGGCAGAGGCAGAGCTTGGGGCCAGAGGTCAAACGTGCCGCTTAGTGGGGTCCATGTTGCCCCTCCGCCACCCCACACAACCTTGTTTTCTATTAGCTGGGGCTTGGAGGGTGACCTCAGTTTGTGACCTGTGCAAGTAGAAAAATGTTTAAGGTAAGACGACTTACTTTGAAAGGAAGAATTTTGAGCATTGGAGGGGATGAGAGGATTTTTGTGGGTTTTTTGTTTTTGAAATGGAGTCTCGCTCTGTCGCCCAGTGCAGTGACATGATCTCAGCTCACTGCAGTCTCTGCCTCCCGGGTTCAAGCAATTCTCCTGCCTTAGCCTCTCGAGTCTCGAGATTATAGGCACGCGCCACCACCCCTGGCTAATTTTTATATTTTTAGTAGAGATGGGGTTTTGCCTGACATCAGGTGATCCACCCATTTTGGCCTACCAAAGTACTGGGATTACAGATATGAGCCACTGCACCTGGCTTTGTGGGGTCTTTAAAAATTTTATTTGTGTAACTCTGTAGAGAGCACCTCTGCTCCACTTTATAGAAGGAGAGGAGGAAGCTTCTTGTTTTACTCTGCCCCAGTTGCCCTTGCCAAAGATTTCTTGCAAAGGACGGAGTGCAAGAGCACAGCCCATCTGAGGAGTGGCACTAGGCAGATGAGCTTCCTGGTATTGCAGAGGGAGAGCCCAGACCAGGCCAGGCGCCACAGCCACACGCTGCACCCAAGGCTATTTCCCAGAGTGGCGCCTGCAAGGCCGCAGGTCCTGAACTGCTGAACTGCTGAAGTCCATTTATGCAATGATAGAATGAATGACACCGTCAAAGGAACAGAGTCAGGCCTGCAGGCAGGGGTAGATCGTGGGTCTGTGTGCACTCTCTGTCTCCTGCACTTCCGCTTTCCATCCTGGACACCTATACCACATAAAATGCGTACATTTTTTAATTTAAAAGTCAAGATCACATTTGCCTAGTCCTAAGTATTTTATTCTGTATCTTTTCAGGGTGGATAAACTGTCCAACCTTTATATTTGAACCATTAAGGAAAATGCATCTCAGATCTTTTTTTAAATATATGTAATTTCAAGAGTCAGGATTAAACTATGAATAAGATTGATGCTCACAAAGTGAACACAAATCTTAGCCATCTCCAAATAAACTAGATTCTGTGTTTGGATCTAGAACAGGGAAAGTGAGCAATCTGATTGACTACATCCTAGCCAAACTTCTCCAGAAATGTTATGTTCGAGTGTTACATTTGAAGCATTTTAACGATTATTATTTTTCTTATATCTCTTCCTTTTCCAAATAGGAAAATTTACGTTGCTAATCAAACTAAAACTTGTTTCAAAGCTGGTCAACAGAAAAGTGAATTCACCCAAACCATGTCATGTGAAAAAGGAATGGAAATTTCCTAGTCCTTGTCCTAGGTACCATGTCCTAGGTACCATTTATAGATCTCTCTCACACAAGTAAAAGCATAAACAGGTAAAGATATATGTACTAGGTTTTCTGAAGCATTGTTTTTCACTTCTGTTAAATTTTTAGGCCCTGTGCGGTGGCTCACGCCTGTAAACCCAGCACTTTAGGAGGCCAAGGTGGGCAGATCACCTGAGGTCAGGAGTTCAAGACCAGCCTGTTCAACATGGTGAAACCCTGTCTGCACTAAAAATACAAAATTAGCCAGGCGTGGTGGCAAGTGCCTGTAATCCCAGCTACTCTGGAGACTGAGGCAGGAGAATTGCTTGAATCTAGGAGGTGGAGGTTGCAGTGAGCTGAGATCGTGCCACCACACTCCAGCCTGGGCAATGGGGTGAGACTCCATCTCAAAAAAAAATTATTACATTTGTACATTTCCATAATCAATATATAGCATTATTTTATCTGCTTAATTTATTATATGGTATATAATTTTATTCTATATATTTTTTGCTCAAGATTGTTTTTAAGATTGAAACATTACATATACACCTAGCCTGTCAGTTTAATGATGGTATTCCATTATATGACTACATCACAGTTTAATGACTGAATCTTACAGCATGAAGCATTATCGTTAATAGCAAAGGACTGAAAAAAGCATGTCTGCAAACAAAGATTATTGAATAAATAATGATATATCTATATCAGAATACATCCAGCTATTATACGGAATGAAAGAAAGGTATTAACTTGGAAAGATGTCCATATAAATTGCTAAGAATATATACTTTTTGTTAAAAAAAAAACAAAAAACTAAAAATAAAACCTATATTATATATTATATATGCATATGAGTTCATATAAACATGGAAAACATATGCAATGTACAGCCAGTAAAGAGAACATTAAGGATTTACACATCAGTGGATCTGGACGTGGGAGGAGGAGACTATACAGTGTTACTTTTTATACTTCTATATCAGCAATCCCAACCTTTTTGGCACTAGGGACCAGTTTCTTCCGCAGGGAGGGGGCAGTTTGGGGATGAAACTGTTGCACCTCAGATCATCACATTGGTTAGATTCTCATAAGGAAAAGTACAAAAATTAGCCAGCTGTGGTGGGAGGTGCCTGTAACCCCAGCTACTGAGGAGGCTGAAACAGGAGAATCACTTGAACCCAGGCGGCAGAGGTTACAGTCAGCCAAGATTGTGCCATTGCATTCCAGCCTGGGCAGCAAGAGTGAGACTCCATCTCAAAAAAAAAAAAAAAAAAAAGGATTCTCATAAGGACCGAAACCTAGATCCCTCACATACGCAGTTCACAACAGAGTTTGTGCTCCTATGAGAATCAAATGCCACTGCTGATCTGACAGGAGGTGGAGCTCAGAAGGTAATGCTTGCTCAGGGACTGCTCACCTCCTGCTGTGCTGCCCACCCAGTCCACAGCCCAGGGGTTGGGGACCCCAGTTCTATATGGTTCAAATGATTATGTATTACCTCTATAGTTTAAAACAGCAATAATAATAAAGCATTACATTTAAAAAATTGTGAACAATTTTTGCTTCAGAGTCTTCTTTGTGGATGATTGTCTTAACATATCATCTCCCTCAAAAGTGCTCCCTGAAGTCTCAAGTTCCAAGCTAATTCCTCATTCTTGTGCTAGGTAATAAACTAATTCACACTAATGTGTGCATGGTTGATATCATCTTCAGTGTTACTCTTCTCAGGGACATTTAAAATTTTTAAAGGGCTGTGGACAGGATGTAAGCTGTAACTTCCTTCATCTGAATGCTTCTCTAGTTTCAGAGTTGAGAGACTTGGGGAGCAGCTTTAGGGAAAGAAGCCCTACTGGTAGCCCTCTTTTGGACACATCACAGAACACATAAGTATATGTGCTCAGTGTCCGTCAGGGAAAGAGTCCCTGTACAGCTCCCTGCACAGCTCCAATGTCAGGGGACTCCCTTTCTTTACATGTTGAAAAATTAAAAGGAGTCTCTACAGGTATATCATCCTGTTGCAATGGAATCGTCCAAACAGATTCTAAGGGGACATATTTCATTTTCTGGGCAGCAAAGGCGAGAAGATGATTTTGTTTCTGTTCTTCCCCCGGCAACACATAAAGCTCCTGAATCTGCAGAGAAATCGATGACTGCGTTTTTATCTATCTCCTAGTGGATGGGCCACCAGGATTTATTCTGTGAAAACAGAACTGCTTGGACCATTCTCAACAAGCTGGGGCAAAGTGTCTATTAATAATGTTGGCATTATCTCCTAGGCTGATGTGCCTCTCACTGCTAATTGCCCTGTAGGCCCTGAAGTCCCAGGTCCTGCTACTGACGGTAACAATATAGTTACAGGCACGCATAGAACCACCTGTACATTCACAAAGCCCAAGAACTGCTCCTGGAAAGGTTCCTGTTGATAGGTTGGTGTTTTTTGGCAGACTAATTTGGGGACTATGTGTTACCTCTATAGTTTAAAACAGCAATAATAATAAAGCATTACATTTAAAATGTAGTGAAGATGTGGGAAAATGATTTCATCTACATTTCAGGATTACTTTAAATTCTGGAGGAAGTGCTGCCAGCAAGATCCCCGTCTGCACCTCACCCTACTGAGACCCTCACTTGAGGTCTAGAAGGTATCTGGTTGGCCCCAGCTAGATCCAGGGATATGTTCTCATTACCCTTGATCTCAGGGCTGTCTTCAGCTCTCCTCGCTGAACGCTGCTGCTTCGTGTACATCCCCACAATGGAAACCCATTTAACAAAAAGAGAGAGCCGAGAATATGAAGGTCATTACAGCACCCTTCACCTCTATCCTTTAGAACAGTGTTCTCAACTAGAGCCAATTTTGTCCCCCAGAGAACATTTGGCACTGTCTGGAGACAGTTTTTGTCATCAGCACTGGGAGGAGGAGGAGCGTGCTACTGGCATTTAGTAAATAGAGGTCAGGAATGCTGCTAAACATCCTATAACATGAGGACAGCTCTCCACAACCAAAACTATCCAGCCCCAAATGTCAATGATGACAATGTCCAGATGCTCTGGTTTTAGATATTCAGTCTATTGCCAGGGTGTAACTCAAGTCTCCAGGGGCGCTAGATATTTTCATATACTTTACTTTCCATTTCAGAAATAAACGGGACTGAGTGTCTCTTGAGTTCTATAATACCGAATTAGCATGAGAATAAAAGCTTTCACAAGCATTAGATATATCACCTTCAGAGAATGTAAATGAGACATTTCTGAATCTGAATAAAGACATCCGTTTTGATGTTATTGCAGCGTTGGGCTAAACAAGGTAGAGCAGTGTCACGACTCCTTTCAAGGATCGTTTGACCCTTTCAAGGAGTGATCTGTGGGCCACTTGAGTTAGAGTCGCCTGGAACATTTATTAAAAATGCTGACTCCCGAGTCCCTTTCTGTTGCCCAGGCTGGAGTGCAATGGTGTGATCTCAGCTCACTGCAATCTCTGCCTCCTGGGTTCAAGCCGTTCACCTGCCTCAGCATCCCAAGTAGTTGGGACAGCATGAGCCACCATGCCCAGCTCACTTTTATTCTAATTTCTGATTCCATATTGATACTGTGCTTAGATTTATCAACTGCAGAGACCCTATATTCAAAGCAAGATATTTTTAAAATATCAACCTCCCCCGAAATGTTCTAAGATATTAAAATAGACATTAACTCGAAATCTACATTTTATCAGGAAAAATTTCTTACGTAAACAGTAATAATAACTCCCAAAGGCTGTCGCTGGTACAATACTAAGAATATTGCCTCCGCAGAAATAAATGAACGACACATTTTTAGATGTCAGAATGTTATCTGCACATTATCTGTGGGAGGACAGAAGAATCTCTGTAGTCTCTACTTTACACATCATTTGCTGCTGCTTCTTTCTGTTTTTTTTGAGATAGAGTTTCATTCTTGACGCTCAGGCTGGAGTACAATGGTGTGATTTCGGCTTACTGCAACCTCTGCCCCCTGGGTCCATGCGATTTTCCTGCCACAGCCTCCCGAGTAGCTGGGATTACAGGCACCTACCACCATACCCGGCTAATTTTTGTATTTTAACTAGAGATGGGGTTTCACTATGTTGCCCAGGCTGGTCTCAAACTCCTGATCCACCCACATCAGCCTCCCAAAGTGCTGGGATCACAGGCATGAGCCACCGCCATTATTTGCTTCGTAATGGCAGAACAACAATATGTGAAAAGCAAGAGAGAAAATGTAAGACTCATTGCTTCAGGAAAGGTAACTTTGATACTGCAATTTAGCCACGAGGGACAATTCTTGGTGGATAGCTTCTTTATCCATCAAAAGACTGTGGTTGTCCATGCTCTACTCTTTCTTCTCTGTGGATGAAGTTAATTGCCATCACTCTACCTTGACCTGGATCCTATTGACTCAGATTACTGGCTGCTGGTAATGTGGACCACTGAGTCAGAGCAAGTGCTCACTCTCCATTTAGTTGTACCTGTCTTTACCTGTTTATTCAGAGGATAAAGCCCTGGACCCCCTTCCAACCTCTGCCAAAGGTCACTCTACTTCCCAACCCAAAGTATCCCACATTCCTAGAAGACAGAGGCTAGGGAGAGATTAGAAGAGGATATTAGGATGCCAGGATTAAAAGGCAGCTTGCTTTCTTCTTTTTCATATGTCAAACTGTTAAGTGCCGTTAGGCCAACTGACTTCCCAGCATGTGACAAAGACATTGCTGACAGGGAACATCTCCCTTCTCTGACCCTCTTTTGCTCTTATTAATCCTCGAATACTGAAGTTTTTATCTTCAGCAAAGGAAGAGGTAATTTAAACTGCTTACAGAGAGAAACTGAATAGGGGAAAGGATGCATGTTGTTCGTAACCCCCCTCCCAAAGTTTAAGTGTTTTTAATTGTACATTTATGTTTTCTCTTAGAAAATGACTAGAATTTTCTAAGGCAGCACTGCCTAATAGAAATATAGTGTGAGCCACGTAATATAATTTTAAAGTTTTCAGTAGTCATTAAAACAAGTAAAAAGATACCAGTGGAATTTTAATAACTATTTCTAAACTGCTGCTCCTTCTGTTGAATCAAACTTAAAATCCCACGTAACCCCCATGCATGGGTATGAAAAACATTAACAGGAAATGCTACTACAGGGAGTCAGTGAAGCTGGGGTAGGAAATTGATGGTGTGATACTGGAAGTGATCTGGCAGGGCTTTGAAGTATTGGCAGAGGTCATTCCAGGCAGTTCTCAACTTGCTCCTTGGCTGTTCTCCTGACAATTAAGTCAGAGCGTTCTGTAGCTGTATTTTTACAAAACTGTTATTGCACAGATTGGTCCTATTATAGGAAGTGAACGATCCAGAGCTGTAGGAAAACAATTGATGGCAACTGTATGCACCCAATGAAGAAAATCTGCCTTCAAGATATGATGTTATGATTTGCTTGAATCTTATTGTGAATTAAAGCACAATCTCAGAAGGGTTTGCATTTAGATAATAACTGTGATTATCATTTGGATGACTTGAAGAAATTAAAGAAATCTAAGCCATTTTTGAGCATATGAGGAATTTCTGTCTCTCTCCTCTGGTAGGGGCCACACAGGTTATTACATATGGTAAACACTAACCATACGGCCCATGTGATTTGTTCGGCTTTAGAAAAATAATGAAGGGGCACAGTGAAGCAGCGGTGTGGTAATGAGCACAGATGGTTGGGTAGAGGAGGACAGAGAACAAAATTTCAATTAGATCTTTAGGTGTAATGAGCTTTTATTAGCAATTATGAGTTGGCCAGCATCCCATTTATGAAATGGAAAGGCATTTCTCAGGCTTGGCGGAACAGTCGATTTTTGTAAGGTAGCTTAAGCAGGAAGAAGAAAACGGTGTGGTGCCAAAAGTGGGCTGGTTAACATCAGATGGCTTCAGTTAACTGTCTTTGTATGGGTTAAGCAGAGAGGCCTTTCTTGTTACGCCAGCTCAGGTTGACTAACTGGCTTTGGATTGGTTGCTGAGAATCTCTTGGATTTTTTTTTTAACTGGCCCATTTCTAAATTCGGTTTAATTATGTGGCACCTAGAACTTACTTCATTCTGATTTGGTCCAGGCTGTTGGAGCCTCGTGCAGGAATCAGTCCAAAACAACAGCCTCCCATAGATTTCCTTTCTTTTTTTAGACTGAGTCTCTCTCTATCACCCAGGCTGGAGTGCAGTGGCATGATCTCGGCTCACTGCGATCTCCACCTCCCAGGTTCAAGTGATTCTCCTGCCTCAGCCTCCCAAGTAGCTGGATGACAACAGGTGTATACCACCATTTCTAGCTAATTTTTGTATTTTTAGTAGAAACGAGGTTTCACCATGTTGGCCAGGCTGGTCTTGAACTTCTCAGCCTCCAGAACTGTGAGCAGTAACTTTCTATTGTTTATAAATGCTATTTTGTTATAACAGCCCAAATAGACTGAGCCATTCACTATTATTATATATATTTTTTGAGATGGAGTCTCACTCTGTTGCCCAGGCTGGAGTGCAGTGGTGTGATCTTGGCTCACTGCAACTTCCGCCTCCTGGGTTCAAGTGATCCCCCTCCCTCAGCCTCTCAAGTAGCTGGGACTACAGGTGCCCGCCACCATGTCTGGCTAATTTTTGTACTTTTAGTAGAGATGGAGTTTCACCATGTTGACCAGGCTGGGCTTGAACTCCTGACTTCAAGTGAGCCTGACTTCAAGGATGACTTCATCCTCCCAAAGTACTGGGATTATAGGCGTGAGCCACGTGCCCAGCCAGCCCCAATTTCCAACTCCTTTTCCTTGCAGAGTGATAGGAGTGGTAGATGCAGCTGAAAGTTCTGATCTTCTAATCAAAAATTACTGGTGTGAGTCACTGTGCCTGGACCCATAAATATTATTTAACAATGGTAACTCTGGTAGGCAAACATCAAAGTGCACTGTTGCATTTTTTGGAGATTCTCTAGGTGGGCATCCAACTCTGGGAAAACAGAGGAGGACCATCATCATCAGAAAAACAATGTTCCAAAAAGCTGTCTCTGAGAAGTATAGCTCTTTAGTCCCTTGCTCTCCATGCTAGAATTGACAAGTGTGAAGTCCTTTGATACTTACCCGTGCAGTGGAAATAGAGGGAGGAAAGTGCTCATTCACCTTTAAGGGGACAAAAGTGGAGCTCCACAAACAGATGCAAAGCATCTGGAAGAGGGGTAGGGAGGAAGACTTTTGATTAGAGAGTTTCCTTTTTTCCAGATCCACTTTAAAGCCTTTAATCCATTTTGAGTTGATTTTTGTATAAGGTATGAGATATGAATCTTAATTTCATTCTTCTGCATGTGGATATGCACTTTTTTCAGCACTAGTTATTGAAGAGACTATTCTTCCCCTATTGTATATTCTTGGCACCATTGTTAAAGATCAGTTGACAGTAAATGCATGGATTCACTTCTTAGATGTCTGTTTCACTGGTCTACATGTCTGTAACTGTGCCAATACCATGCTATTTGGATTACTATAGCTTTGTAGTATATTTTGATATCAAATAGTATGATGCTTCCAGTTTTTTTTTCCTCTCTCAATATTGCTACTCAGGGTCATTAAGTGTCCCATATGAATTTTAAAATTATTTTTCCTATTTCTGTAAAAAATTACTGGAGTTTTGATAGAGATTGCATTCAATATGTAGATTGCTTTATGTAGATAGTATAAACATTTTAACAATAATTCTTCCAGTCCATAAACATGGGGTATCTTTCCATTATTTGTATCTTCAATTTCTTTCAACAGTGTTTTATAATTTTAACTGTACAGATCTTTCATGTCAGTCAAATTTATTCCTGTTTATTTTTATTTTTTTGAGATGGGTTCTTGCTCTATTGCCCAGGCTGGAAATCAGTGGTGCAATCTCAACTCACCGCAACCTCCACCTCCCAGGTTCAGGCGATTCTCCTGCCTCAGCCTCCCGAGTAGTTGAGACTAAAGGCACACGCCACCATGCCTGGCTAATTTTTTGTATTTTTAGTACAGAAGGGGTTTCACTGTGTTAGCTAGGATGGTCTTGATCTCCTGACCTCGGAATCCTCCTGCCTCAGCCTCACAAAGTGCTGGGATTACAAGTGTGAGCCACTGTGCCCGTTGCCTGGCCAAATATAAAATTTGTTGTAGAGACAAGGTATCACCATGTTTTCCAAGCTGGTCTTGAACTCCTAGGCTCAAGCAATCCTCCTGCCTTAGCCTCCCAAAGTGCTGAGATTACAGGTATGAGCCACTCCATCCAGTACTAAGTTTTTTTAAGGCTATTGTAAATGGGGTTGTTTTCTGGATTTTATTTTCAGGTAGGCTGTTAGCCTTTAGAAATGCAGCTAATTTGTGTATGTTGATTTTGTGCCCTGTAACTTTTCTAGATTTATATATTAGCTCTAATAGATTTTTGGTGGGGTCTTAAGGGTTTTTTACATATAAAATCATGTTATCCTAAGAGGAAAATTCACTTTAATGGAAAAGACCAAAGTAATTTTTACTCTTCCTAACCTTTCATAGTAATAACAAATAGCATTTATCGAGAGCACACTACACAGCGGGCACTGTTCTGAGCACTTTACAGGGATCATTTCATCAAATCCCCACAAGAACCTCCGAGGTTAGTACTGTCATTATTATCATTTTGGAGATGAGGATTGCCCACCACTTCACCAGCAAGTGGCAGATGTGGAGTAGATAGAAGTGCTGTATTCGGAAGAACACGTCCCGGGAAAAGAGTCACAGTCCTGCCTTGTCCCTGACTGGTAAGTGAGACTCTGAAGACCTGCATGGCTTCACACAAAGTAGGCTGAGGGCTGAAATGCAATCAGAGTTGAGATATTCTAGACCCCCTTCATCAAGTTCTTAAAAGCCCCCACTCTCCTTAGAATAAAAGGAGATTAAAGGGAGAAACAAACAAGAAATATTCTTCCATTTTTCTAAAATTTTATTATTTTCTAGATCAATAGTCCTATAATCTCAACTCTTTTAAGGAAGGAGGTTATAGGATATTTTGTATAGATCAACAATCTCGTCAGAAACCTTTTTGGTTGGACAATTCATAATTTAGAATTTTAGAGATTTTTTAGAAAGGTTATACATTCATATATTATGTGGAGTCTGCAGATGAAAGGGACTGCATTGTGTCCCCTCAAAATTCATATGTTGAAGCCCTCAACCCCTGTCATGGTTAATTTTATGAGTCAAACTCACTAGGCCATGGGGTGCCCCGATTAAACACTATTTCTGGGTGTGTTGTGAGAGTGCTGTCTCAGATGAGATAGCATTTGAATTAGTGGACTTAGGAAAGTAGATTGCCCTCATCAGTGTGGGCAGGCCTCATTCAACCCATGGATAGCTTGATAGAACAAAAGCAGAGGAAGGGATTTGTCCCCTTCCTGCCTGCATACTAGAGCTGGAACGTTCGTCTTCTCCTGCCTTTGGACTGGGATTTGCACCATCAGCCACCCTAGTTTTCAGCCTTTTGGACTCAGACTGGAATTACACCCCCAGCTTTCTTGGGTCTTTAACTTAGAGATGGAAGATCATAGGACTTCTCAGATTCCATAATCATGTGAGCCAATTTCTGTTAATTAATACTGGTTTTGTTTCCCATTGGTTGTTTCTTTGGAGAACCTTGACTAATATACACTTCCCCCACCTTGTGACTTAATTAGAAATAGAAACTTTAAATTAGGTAGAGCCCTGATTCAACAGAACTGGTATGCCTATAAAAGAGGAAGAAATACCAGCACTCTCTCTCTCCACTGTGTAAGGACAAAATGGGAAGGCAGCTGTGTGCAAGCCAGGAAGAGACTGCTCACCAGGAACGGAATCAGGTGGCATCTTAATCTTTGCCTTCCCAATCTCTAGAACTGTAGGAAATAAATGTCTACTATTTAAGCTGCCCGGTCTGTGGTATTTTGTTAGGGCAGTCTGAGCAGATCCCCAAAATCAAATAGGTTAATATTTTTGCAATGAAACATATGACTATTCAAACTAAATGTGGTTAAAAAATTTACATGATAATTGATAAACAAAATAGTGGGGTAAATAGATTTAAAATACTCATACTTTTTGTAAAATTCCAATTGTGTACATGCTAAAACTAAGTTAAAGAATCTATCTACTTAGCTAAGTGTACACACACACACACACACTCTCTCTCTCTCTCTCTCTCTCTCTCAACAAATTTCCTTAGAGAAGAGGATATTTCAGTCATCAGATGACACACCGGCTAATATTTTGTTTGTTTGTTTATTTTCGAGACAAAGTCTTGCTCTGTCACCCAGGCTGGAGTGCAGTGGCACAATCTCAGCTCACTACAACTTCCGCCTCCCAGATTCAAGCAATTCTCCTCCCTGAGCCTCCTGAGTAGCTGGGACTACAGGCACGTGCCACCACTTCCAGCTAAATTTTGTATTTTCAGTAGAGATGGTTTTTACCATGTTGGCCAAGATGGTCTTGGTCACCTGACAATATTTTGTATTTTTAGCAGAGATAAGATTTCACCATGTTAGCTGGATGGTCTCTTGTGATTTGCCCGCCTCAGCCTCCCAAAGTGCTGGGGTTGTTTCCTTATTTTTCATGAGTTCTTAGTCATTGCTGCAACTTGCCATTCTGTTTTTTTAAGTCAGATATTGTTTTAATTCTGATACTGTATTTTTCAAGACAGATGGTATGATCTTCTGTAATAACTTTCCTTATTGCATTATTGATTTCAACAGGCACTTTCTTTTCTTCCTTTGCCTCTGTTCATTGTTACCCATAAGGGCAGCTTTAACTCCTCAAAGAGTGAAATTAACCCTAGATTTCAAAATAACAAAAATGTACACGGTAGATGTGATGGTGCTGGGTAGGGGCTCTGAGACATAATCAATAGTCACAACTGTTGTTGCCCCTGTGTGGGTTTTGTTCCCCCAAACTGACGAAAGAGTTTCTGTTTTTTAGAGCCTTTTAAATTTTTTAATTGTAGAGAAAGGATTATGAATTTGTACCTGCCTCCTGCAAAAATGTCACACATTTTGAAATGTACTTGTCCTTGTTTGACTAAGCATTAAGACAAAGTGTTCTCTGAAAGGAGAGCTCTTCTTGCCACCCACTTGTGTTACACGTAGGACATTAATGAGGCGACTGTGAGCTCATCCTCCTGGCTTGCCTTCCTTGGCTCAGATTCCAGAGAAGCAGCCGTCAGGGCCTCTAGATACATTGGGTGGAGCTGACGGATGAGCTTATCATGGAACTCCCAGCTCTTTGCTGCTTCAGCATTTTAAGTTCTGGAGAGGCCGGTACCCAAAAGGAGTCCTTTTTACTACCAATACCAAGTCTTACAAGAGCTTTCCTCACTCTCCCAGAGCCTCTAGTGCCCTAATGCTGGTCTCCAGTGAATATGCCTTCTCAGTCCACCAAATCTATGCCATCCGGAATATAGGGACATGGAGAAATTTATGACTAAGGGATCCTGAACACCTGAATTCTGTCTGTCCTGCAGTAAACTATATACACATAAAAAGATGGTGGGCAAAGAGGCATGTGCTGTTTAGTTGGGCTCTTACTCAAGCCCCAGTGTAGACTCGTGACCTGGAGTAAAACACACGCCACTTGGTGAATGGATTTTGCCTAGACCAGGCTGAGCTCTTAGGCTTTTGTCTCAGCCTCTGGCCCTGCAAAAGAAAAAGCATCCTGAAGCCTACAGCATGGCCACACTCTTCCCTGTTGGCAGTGAAATGAGAGGACGTGGAGGGAGCAGGAGGAACTGCTAAAATCTTGTCAACAGCATCTGTGTTTTTTCATCTTTGATCCATTAGCCAATAGGCTTAACATCCAGACCCATCTTCTCTGATGTCTTAGAATAAAAAGTGCCCAAAGAGTCAGTGTCAGCAGAACACTTTTCCCAAACTGACTAGTTTAAAGCTTTCCACTAAGACTGTAATCCCCAGAAACCTGGTTCAGTGACCCTTCTTGCCCTTGATCCTGTTCTGGAGGGAAGAGCAAAGGGAGCAGGAATGTAGAACTCTGAGCTGCTTATGGCCAACCTAGGGATGCTTTATGAAGAGACGGTTGAATGCATTAAAATGGAACAAAACTTCCTATAATCACAATCATCCTCTACCTCAGAATGTAGCAAAAAACATGCCACTGAAGTCATTTGTTTCCTTGCCACCTTAGAGGAGAAACAAAAATCTCTCCAGCTTTGGGCTACGGCTAACTGAGGCAGTAAGAGGTGTAAATGCTGCCTTTGGAAACCTGGAATCTAAATAAATCCCAACTTCCTTTTCACTTCTGTTCCCTTCTCTACTTTGGGAAGCAAATCAGAGACATTGAAGATGGTGGCACTGGCAAATACATCAGACCTCAACATGTACTCTGTAGTAAAGGTTATCCTTCAACAAGAAAGAGCGCCACCACAAAATACTCATTCTCATCTAACTCTCTGAATTAAAATCCTGACCTGATGCACTTCTCTGTCTGCATTATTATTAGAAGAGTCTAGACCTGAAATCTAATTATATTGCATATTAGAACACCAATATTGATGTTATTCCATCAAGCCCTGTCATACTGTGCAGGCTACATTCTTTTGGCCCAGATTTGTCTTCATTCATGTTACTTGAGTCATCTTGATGAAATGCTCAGAATCTGTCTGGGAGAAAGTTTATTTTGTTATGTGATCTGATCCAGACCTATTCACAAGTCTCTTTGGAAACTCACTGGTAATATGCAAAGCCATTTGCTAATTGAAATTCTATCAATGATTAGCCAAGGATATTCTTTTGTTCAATGATCTTATAATAGCTGGCCAGATGCGGTGGCTCATTCCTGTAATCCTAGCACTTTGGGAGGCCAAGGCAGGCAGATCAGTTGAGCCCAGGAGTTAAAGACCAGCCTGGGCAACATGGCAAGACCCAGTCTCAAAAGAAAAAGAAGGAAGGAAGGAAGGCAAGGAAGGGAAGGAAGGGAAGGAAGGGAGGAAAACAAAAAAGACAAAAACTTATTATAATAATCTGAAAAGCCACTTCTACATAATTAATATGAAATCTATTTTTGTTATTGGTGTAAGCCAAGGTTTAATACCTTCTGTGAATTACAGGTTCAAGCAAGAGATTGCTTTAATTTCAGCTCTTTACCTGGATACCAAGAAATTGCCAGAATTTTCTCAAGCCTAATTTGATATTATTAATCCCATTTTACAGATGAAGAAACAAAGGCATAAGGAGGCACCACACAAGGTTCAAGTTTATGTAAATACTACAGCTAGGATTTGAACTTAGGGAACTCACCAGTAGAAACTGTGTTCTTAACCATTGCACAAAGCTGCTTCTCACTAAAACCCTACTTTGCCAAGCGCTCTGAGGCCTTCTGCAATCTGACCCCTCACATTTCTCTGGTCTCATTTTCTTCCAAGCTCACTCTGCTCCAGTTGAACTGGTCTCCTTGCAGTTCCTTGAATATTTCTAATTTACCCCCACTCTAGGCCTCTGGAACCACTGTCCTCTCCTCTCCTTATCAACAGAGGAGAGCCTCATGACAGCCTTCTCACCTCTTCCGGTGTCTAATCAAATGTCACCTCAACAAAATGGCCTTCTCTGATCTCTCTATTCATAAATGAATTCATAAATGAATTCCCTGCTTCCTCACCCTCTACTCTTTTAACCTGCATTATTTACCTTCACAGCATTTATTACTAGTTACATAGTTACCGATTTATTTATGTATAGACCAGACAAGAAAACCATGGTGAAATCTCGTTTGGGCAGAGAATTTGACTGTTGTGTTCACTGCTGTGTTACCAGCTCCTAGAACAGACCTGGCACATAGTAAGCACTCAGTAAATATTTACTTGATGAAAGAGGGGACAAAGAAGGAAGGGAAGAATAGAGTGAGAGTAAGGAAAATGAATGAATTAATGAAGATTATAATACTGGTCGTGTAATCAGTACATATTTCCAACCCCAATCACACTAACATGCAACTTTCATGATTTTCTTAACTGTACCTCAAAAGATTTCCTGTGTCATTTCCTGCAATGGCTAAGGATTCCAGCTCTTCTAAAGTGCCCAGGGATGGGGACAATATGAATTCGTTATTTGTCGCTACACTCACAAACTTTAGTATTTATTAAGCACTTAACAGAGCCCATGTGCTGAGCTGAGGACTTTACATGGCTTATCTCACTTTACTGCCACCATAGAGCTTTTGAATTTTAATAGGAAAGAAGTAAGGACAGTGTCTACATAAGTGAGCCCCGGGGTCAGCCTGCCCAGACTTAAATCCTGGATCCACTGCTGACTCACTGTATGGCTTCTGTTTATCACCTATAAAGAAGACGTATTAACTGTTCATACGTAACAGAGTGGTTTTGAGATTTACATGAGATTGTGCAGGCGAAGCACTTGGCATAGAGTCTGGCACATGGCAAACATTAAAAAATCTCAGCTACCATTATGACCACTTTCCAGAGTAGAAACCGAGGCTGAAAGCAAGTATAGACCTTGTTCTAAGTCATAGAAAACTGAAAAATAGGACTGAGATTTAAACCTGTTGTTTAAACCAAAGTTTTTTTGTTTTGTTTTTTAACTATACTGCTTTTCTGTCTTTTTTAGTCTAGATCTTTGTTCAGAAGGCTTCCAGGGAAGTAAGTATGGTGTAGAAAATGGTATCTGTCACCCAGGCAAACACATGAGTCACGGGAGGCAAACACAGCTCACTGAAGCCTCAACCTCCTGGGCTCAAAGTGATCTTCCTGCCTCAGCCTCCTGAGTAGCTAGGACTACAGGTGTGTGCCACCATGCCCAACTAATTTTTTATTTTTGTAGCCACAAGGTCTCTACATGTTTCCCAGGCTGATCTTGAACTCCTGGCCTCAAGCAATCCACCTGCCTCAGCCTTCCAAAGTGCAGAGGTTACAGACATGAGCCACCAACTTTCTTGCCTAGTACTCTCTTTTAAGATATTAGAGGTAAGGGTGAGAGGTTACACAAAGGATTGTTACATCTTTGTCAAACTAGGCTGGATGACGGTGACTTTGAGGTCTGTAAATATTTACACAGCTGTCTCAAAAAAAAAAAAAAAAAAAAGATCACTTTTTTTCACACAATAAATTGACTACCTAAATGGGAAAGGGAAAATTCTTCTTCTAGAAGAAAATTCAGGAGAATACCTTTATGATTTGGAGCTAGGCAAAGATTTCTTAGGACACAAAGAATGTTAGCCATAAATAAAACAAGTTGGACATTATAAATGTTTCTTTCCACCAAAAGATAACAATAAGAGAATGAAAACGGAAGTCACAGAATAGGAAGACATATTTGCAGCCAGGTGCAGTGGCTCATGCCTGTATTCCCAGCACTTTGGGAGGCTGAGGCAGGCAGATCATTTGAGGCAAGGAGTTCAAGACTAGTCTGGGTCAACATGACGAAATCCCATTTCTACTGAAAAACAAAAATTAGACATACGTGGTAGTGCGTGTCTGTGATCCCAGCTACACTGGAGGCTGAAGTATGAAAACTGCTTGAACCTGGGTGGCAGAGGCTGCAATGAGCTGATGTCATGCCACTGTACTCTAGCATGGGCAACAGATCAACACCCTATCTCACACACACACACAAAAAGGAAAAGATACTTGCAACACTTAGAACCAACAAAGGCGTCTTAGCCACAATCTATAAAGAAACCTACAAGTCAATAAGAAAAAGCCAGGTTACTCGATAGAAAAGTGGACGAAAGACAGACACGTACTTTACAAAAGAGGTCATTAAGATGATCAATAAAACACAATGGTTGTTTGCATATCCATCAAGTATATACAATTCTCAACTAACATCCAAGGTTCAAAAAATCCGGCAGAGTCAATACTGTGCTGATGCTATCAGGTAATCAACTATAGACAAGACAGTATTTATGCCTGCAAGGATCATCCTGTCGAAAGATAATGCAATAAAGTGCAAGGCATTAGCATAAAGACAAGGTTTGAAGCACATGGTGGTAACATAGCTTAAGTCAGAATAAAGGAACAAGGAGTCTACAGAGGAGGTCACAAATGAGCTGTGCCCTAATGGATGGGCATGAATAGGCTGACAATGTGTACTTCCTGACATGAGGGGCCTTGCGAGGGGCGCTATTGGTGGTGGAAAGGGAAGGAGGACAATAGGAACAAGTCTGACAATCCTCCCAAAGTGGTTCCTTCTCAATGATTGTTAAGACATGGGGCTAGAAACATCAGGGGTCACTCTGACAGCACGCAAAGAGAAAAGGGGATGGAAAGATAGTTCCCCTGTCATGAACTTACTCCATCCCCCGGTGGAACAGACCCCACCCCTGTTCTGACTCTTGCTGTCCTGTCTCTTCTCCCTCCCCTCAGTTTCCAGCTGAAATAGAGACCCCTCTCAATTGCTGTATATTTTCTCCAGGGGTTGGGTTTGAGCTGCTGTTATTACAACCTGTTTGGGCTTTCTTCTTACATCTTCAGTGAATTCACCTCTGTAGGTCATAAGCCTTTAGCCCTGGGAACAACAGGACAGGTAGAATATGCACAATTTCAGTTAATTCATCCTGCCAGTGAGACATGACTGCGGCTTCTTTAAAAGATCTCAGTGTCAGGCTACAAAGAAATAATGAAAATACTGTCAACCAGTTGGCAAGAATTTCAAAGCAGCCCTTTTATGTCTGGCAGCGAGGGCACCCGAGGTTGGTCTCCTTTGCTGTCAGCCATTCAGCTCAAGACAAAGAGCATGACTGTTCTTCTCCAGAGATCAGCAAAACTCTCCGGGAGCCATTTAGTAACAGGATTTCCTTAAACATTATGTGATTTTCCAGTAGAAAAAATAATTTCCTAGCAGGTTTTAAATGGAACTGCAGGGACACTCCACACAGAACGAAGCACAGGTATGAGACACTCAGCGACGTGTTTTGTTCCAGTTCATCTTGGACTGTGAGGATTTGGGAAGGCCATTTTTTTCTTTTATTGTTTCTTTTTTCTTTCTTTCTTTATAACGTGTTTTCTGAGTCATTATAAATTGTAACTAACAGAAACTTCCTTTTCTAAAATTTTATTATGGTCTTTGGAAGATAGTAGGAAACATGGGAGAACTACAAAGAATAAAGATTTGAATTGGATTTTTGAGGAATAAACTGAAAAAGTTAAAGAAAATGGACTAAGTTCTTCAACAAACAACAAACTTTATTTTTTTTAGACAGAGTCTCACCCAGGATGCAGTGCAATTGCCCACTACCACACCCGACTAACTTTTGTATTTTTAGTAGAGTCGGGGGGTTTTACCCTGTTGGCCAGGCTGGTCTTGAACTCTCGGCTTCAAGTGATCTGCCTGCCTCAGCCTCCCAAAATGCTGGGATTACAGGCATGAGCCACTGAGCCCAGCCAACAAATTTTCAAAGCAGGTTACACTGCACCATATGGGAAATATTGGTGGATAGCTACAATATTCATATTTAGATGAACGGTAATTCAGCCTTCATTTTTGCCTCTAGCCGACGTGTATATTCTTTAGATGCATAGTTTCAGGCTGTGTTGTGTGGGTCCCTAAAGTTTTCCTGGGATCTAGTGGAGACAGAGGTGTGCTGTGGTACTGAACTCAGGCCATCAGCTACACTCTGAACTTGCATCTTCCACTTCAACCACAACACCTGTGCTAGTACCTGCTTTAATATTGGTGTTTACAGGCCAGGCGCGGTGGCTCATGCCGGTAATTCCAGCACTTTGGGAGGCCGAGGCAGGTGCATCACGAGGTCAAGGGGTCAAGACCATCCTGGCTAGCATGGTGAAACCCTGTCTCTATTACAAATACAAAAATTAACTGGGCATGTTGGTGCATGCCTGTAGTCCCAGCTACTCAGGAGGCTAAGGCAGGAGAATCACTTGAACCCGGGAGGCAGAGGCTGCAGTGAGCTAAGATTGTGCCACTGCATTCCAGCCTGGTAATAGAGTGAGAACTCTATCTCAAAAAAAGGAAAAAAAAATGGTGTTTACAGTAAGATATATTTAAAAAATATATTTAAGTCAGAGAGAGAGAGACTGGAAATCTTTATTATGCATCATTTCCCTAAACATCTTCACAGCGTCTCTCAAATGAACCTGCAGGTCTTGAACTCACGGCTCCTTCAAACTGCTAATACCACAGTTAGACTGTGGCAAGTAGGGCACCTGTCCAAGGCGCTGGAGCAAAAGGGAGCCCTGTGTTTCAGAGTGCTTTCCTCAACATTTTCTTTCTCTTTTCTTTTTTTTTTTTGCGGGGGAGGGGAATCTCACTCTGTCATCCAGGCTGGAGTGGAGTGGCACAATTACAGCTCACTGTAGCCACAGTCTCCTGGGCTCAAGTGATCCTCCCATCCCAGCCTCTCAAGTAGGTGGGATTACAGCACGTGCCACCACACCCAGCTAATTTTTGATATCCTGTAGAGGCAAGATCTCACTATGTTGCCTGGGCTGGTCTCAAACTCCCAAGCTCAAGTGATCCCCCTGCCTCGACCTCCCAAAGTGCTGGGATTACAGGCCTGAGCCACTACACTTGGTCCACTCCTCAATGTTTTCTAAGTCTCTCCAGTGCCTGGGACTGACTGATCTTTCAGTGGCATCCAGGCAGGCCACCCCAGTCCGCATGGTTCCCAGTTCCTATTTCACTGCTTCACAGTGATCCGTGAAACTCTGCCTGACATACGTGGTCAACCAGTTGCCCCAAGGAACTCTGAACGTGCTTCTGTGGGGTTGTTCTGGGGTCCTGTGGCCGGGCCCCTGTTCCAGGAGGGAAGCAGATTGCTCCTACTGGCCAGTGTGACATGCATGGGCCTGTGCGTTGGCCCTTGTTACCTTGCAATGCCATCTCTGGTCTCTAGCACCCGAGGTTAAAGAGACTGTTAACAGAATAGTTTACTGCTAGCCCCCGGCCATGGGTACCCAAGATGATCATGCCACACCTTCTACGGGCTAGGATCACACATGTCGGAAAGTCCTGTAGGGGTGACCCCAGGCCTGTTTCCTCTGAGAGCTCTGAGGCTGTTGCTGCACAGTGTTGCCTCTGGTTGATTGATATGGTGATGCTGTGCTCTCCCAGATTGGTCTTAAGGTCTGACAGATGATGGATATTCCTTGAATGAATGGGATTGTACTTTTCCTGCCAAGCCCAGAGGTTTCTTTCCTCTCTTCCCTACAAAAAGCAGCATGGGAGATAGGCGTGGGTCCAACATTAAAAGAGATGACATTCTAGGAGTGCAATGATTATGGCTTCAAGAGTTCAAAAGAAGACATGATTGGAATACGTGCTAATTTACATTTATGGTACAAAAGTCTGAACAATAAATTTAAGATGAGCAGAAAATCAGATGATTGCTCACATTTTCCTGCATACCCTGGGTAACAAGTGCATTTTTGGTCATTATCAGTGAAACACCATAACAATCTCTGAGAGAGTCATTGGAAACCAGCGTTCACAGGCAGCATGATGGATGATGTCATGTCATGAGTAAGAGTGTAACTGGCACAAGGTAACCGGTACTAGGAAACTGCAAGAGGAAAAAGATCTAGAGTGTTCCTACACAAACAGCTTGCAAAGAGCCATGCCATTGTGAGTAATAACTGCAGTGCTACTTTTTTCTTTCAGTGGGAGATATGAGTCAGCCGGGAACAGCATATTTAACAATACAGAGTATGCGAAGATAGTTCCTAGACCCGGACAGGAGCTGATGGGGCCTGCACATTACCAAGACTCTTCAATGCACTGATTGGATGGAAAATGACTATGTGTACCCTCCACTCTACCCATTTTCTAAATCTTTATCAGTTAATCAACTTTCATGGGTCCGTAAATTTTCTAATACCTTTCAAATCAAATTGATTATATAGACATCCACCCCCCACCCCAAATTTGCTCATAGACTCACACACCCTAGGGGTGTGGGACATGCTAAGCTAAGACCTTCACCATGTTTTGCTTAATCTTTGGTCCTAACTGGTGTCCCTGCTTCTTTATTTCTTTGTTTAGAGTCTTGCTGTGTCACCAGGCTACAGGGCAGTAGCATGATCTCGGCTCATTGCAACTTCTACCTCCCGGGTCCAAGTGATTCTCCTGCCTCCGCCTCCCAGGTAGCTGGGACTACAGGCGCACACCACCACACCCAGATAACTATTTTTTTTTTTTTTTTTGTATTTTTAGTAGAGACGGAGTTTCACCATGTTGACCAGGATGGTCTCGATCTCTTGACCTCGTGATCCACCCGTCTCGGCCTTCCAAAGTGCTGGGATTATAGGCATCTCTTCACTTTCTAGTGTATTTCCCAAACTGCTAAAGAGTGCTCTTTCTAAGATGCAAATCTGATCAAGCCTTCCCTGTTTATCCCCCTTCAGTGTCTAGGAAACCAAACGAATTCCTTAGCTTGGTATATAATTTTCCTCATGACCTGGCCCGTCCCTGTCTGTTTTGTCTGACCTTACACAATACCCCCAATTGTTACTCTAAGTTCTAACCCTACAACAGAAGCTTTCAAATCCTCAATGTTCTTAAATAGTATTTTCCTAACTACCAATTGAGGGGGGCTGTGACCCACTTAACCAACAGAGCAACACAGGATCGGTGGCGATGTGCCTGTCTGGGGCCTAAGTCATCAGAAGGCAAGACAGTTTCTGCTTTTGTGCTTTGGAGATCCCTGGGTGCCAATGTAAGATGTCAGCTACCCTACTAGAGACACCCTGTGAGGAGGCCACACGGAAAAAGGGAGGCCATGAGACTACACAGTGAGAGCAAGACTCACTCATCAATAGCCCAGCTGAGCCCAGCTTTCAGCTGTCTTTGCCAAGGACCAGACATATGAATGAAGCATCTCGGATGTTCCAGCCCCATCCACAGCTACATGAGAGTCCTGTGAGACATCCATCTGAGCCCAGTCAACCCATGGAATCATAAGAAATAATCAAGTTTATATCAAGCTACTAAGCTAACTGATAACCAAACCAGGACTCAAGAGTGAGTCCTGGTGAGACAGGGTCTTGGCATCAAGCCTCTGTAAGAAAATGTAAGGTGGAGGATGTGCAGCAACTACTATTTGCAAACCCCAGTCTGGCACCACAAAGCAGGACTCAGAAACTGGATGGGCAGGCAGAGTGCGCCACTACCAGGCATCCGGCATGACATTCCACACGCTTCTTTGTTGACCCAGCCAAACTCTCCCAAGTCCCTGTCATGCTCATCCTGACCCATTCTCACCCTTGATCAAGAGAGATGAGAAGAGAGCTGAAACATGAGCACGTTCAGTGTGACATCTCCCCATAGCTGGGACAGGCAGTAAGGCAAGGCAACCATCCAGCTGGCAAGAAGACTGAGGACAGGAAGCCAGTATCTGATTAGATGTTACAGCAGAAACGGCCCAAGCTGATTATCCGTTAGTCCTTTGCTCTTCTAGTCAAGGGCACAGATTCCATCCCAGTTAATGTGGCTTTAGTCCATGGCCACAGACTGAACCTTTAACCCAGCCAGCTGTCCTAATTGGATGTCCTCCCTTAGTCTGGGAAAGATAGGACAAGACACAATGTCCAACTCACAGCTTTTCTTGGGGAAGTGTTGTGTTGTGAGTGGGTTCATCTGTAGCAATGGCATCATCCAAAAAATAACTGGGTTCTAAAATGCATCCACTCATCTCCTTCCTCCCCACAGGCCAGTTGGTTCATTTATTTGAATTCTCTATTTCTGCTCATAGGACCAGCAGTCTTCTCCCAATCCCTTAGGTTTAAAACTTTATCACTTTTAAAGTCTCTCTTCTCTCTGTCCCCCACAGCCAAGCTAAGCTAAAATGGTACACTTCTGCATCTGAGATCCCTGGGTGCCATCTCTTAGCTCTTCCCCTCTTTTCTATTCTCACAGTTCTAGTTAAGGTATGTCTGACTCTTACACGGAGACTTCCAACCCTTCTTAACTAGGATTGCAGCTTTTACTCTTTTATGTCCTTTCTCCAATCCAACTTTCACATCCCCGCCTAAAACATCCTCTGACAATATCATTTTTCAACACTCAGCTCATCAGTGGTTTTCTAATACCTGCAGCAGGCTTGCAAACTCAAAGACCTTCAGATGATTTAAATGTGACACAGGACTCAGCGGAAGACACCAGGGTGCTGCGTAGCTCCTCTGGCGAGTGCAGAGTGGGAATCCTGCTGAAAGCATTTCCTGTCTATATTTTTATAGCTAGTATTCTGACCAGACAAACCACAACATTCCACAAAATAAAGGCCAGATTCTTCAGTCTAACATTTAAAGCTTTCCATGATTAGATTAGATTCCATGATTAGATTCCAACTTACTTTTCCAGACACAGAACTTTTAATGTCAATATGCAGGTCAGAGATGGTATGTATAGGGTATGTGTACCACTACACTTCCATCCCTGGTCCACGGAAGATAGTCCCACCAATCATGAGACCACGAATCATGGTCCCCTTTCCTGTTGGGCTCAGATACAGCCTCCAGTCCTCCCCAAAAGAACAGTTATGAGACAGAGGTGTTCAATGTATCCGTTAAAACCTACTTGCCATTGTGTAGAAGCTCGCATCTGGTCACTTTCAGCCCAGGCTGGATCCCCTTAAGTCCACAGTACTGTGCTTGTCATGCAGACCAGAGGACTTCAGCATTTTGAAATAAACACCTTGGTTAGCGATTCTGACCCACTCTCAGCTACCTCACAGGCTCCTCTGTTGAAGGCTCAGTCCCATTTTAGGCGAGTTTCCCCCAGTCACTTCAGGTCATGGCAGGAGAGTGGTCCTGATCCTGCTAGTTGGCTCCAAAGAGAGGCTTGGATAAGGGTCTCATTATAGCTAGAGCAGATTGCATGATAAGCCCCCGATTCCTGTGCCCTTCCCCGACCCCTGCAGAGGCAAATGCTGGGGGCTGATCTCAGAGAGACCCTACCCCTGCTGCCACTACTGTTTTAAATGAACCCACTCACAAAACTGGTGCACAACATCCAGTCTGTTCATGGCAATTGTGAACGTCATTTGCTTGTGTGTTCAAGCTCCCTAAAAGCCTCATAATCTAGGCTGCTGCTTGGGCTTGGCATGGTGGTGTGTGCACAGCTTGCGGCAGATGTGCATGCTACAGTGGCCATGCCACACAGAGTGGGGAGCAGGATTTCCCTTTGAGGAGCTCTGTGTGCATTCCTTCAATGACTTGGGGTCTACTTCACTTTTCCTGCTGCAGTGGGGCCTACACATTCCAAAAAGCCCAGTTCTCCTCTCTGTTTGGCAAGACTTGTTCTTTCTCCTAAAGCAACTGACTGTCTTATTTGTTCTAAAAGAGCAAGTAAGACAGATGCTAATAATGTCACATAGACTAACTCAAAAATTCAAGGGGGGGAAGTAGAGAAAAGAACCATTTATTTTATAGTTGACGGAGCCAGATTGTCTTATGGTCCTCTTGAGAGATCTGCAGCCTGGAACCTGCCACGGTGGCTATCACACCTGCTTGGTGTGAATATCATGCCTCAAAGACAGGCTTGAATACAGCAAAAACTTAATACGATGGAGGTCTGCTTTGCATGCCACCCTAAATGCTACCCTGATTGCCTACACAGGTTAACACGCCTCTTGCAAGGCCTTAGAATGATTGGGTCACTGGGGCAACCACAGCTAGTCATGCAGCAGGTATGACTGTTAATTTTTGGTGTCATCAAATGCTGCATAACAGCTGGCAGCCCTGATCTCACAGACCTCCATAGCCTACTGAGTATCTTTTGTCTTTTCAGAATTCCTGGGCCTTTTTAATTTCTTTTTTAACTTAGCAATAAATTCTGCTGTGGACGGAAGGTTTGCCCTTCCCCTGCTAAATTCATATGTTGAAGTCCTAATTGCCCATATGATGGTCTTTGGAGGTGGGGCCTTTGGAACATAATTATGTCATCAGAGTAGAGCCTTCATGAATGGGATTAGTGCCTGATAAGAGACATGAGAGAGATGATCTGTTCCCACAATATGAGGATACAGCAAGAAGGTGGCCATCTGCAAATCAGGAAGCGAACCCTCATCAGACCCCACATTGCCAGAACTTTGATCTTGAACTTCCAGCTTCCAAAACTGTGAGAACTAAATTGTGTATAAGCCACCCAGTGCATAGTAATTTGTCACAGCAGGCCAAAACCATCTAAAACTTTCACACAAGGATTAGTTACATTTGAAGAGAAGGAAAGAGACAAAACCTGTGCTAAGGACTGGTTTTCCAGGGAGAGAGATTATTTCCATCCATACAGAGGGGAGTGAGGGCATTCTATGCGTGTCAATGCCCCCTCAGAATGACATGTTAATGTTGATATTTATCTTTAATAAAGACAAAGACACTAGTGAGATGGTGTTCGCAACTGAGGTGGCTTCATGAAAAAGGCAGAACTTGGCAGGAATAAACCTCTTTTCACTACAAGCTTGTTCATCATTGAGGATTCACCTCAACTGCAATTGTAGGGTCACTTTCAGCTTGAGGTGGCCAAGACCTCCCATCTGATCCCTGCCCTGGCTCAGGACATATGCACTTTGCCCTAGGCTGGAGCCCAGGTGGAAGATGCTTATTAGCCTTGACATCCCCAGAGCAAAGAGAATTGCATTTTATAAAACTAATGAAAAATTTAAAGATAATTTTTATTTTTCATTAATTATTTTTCTCTATTTAGTTGATATAATCAGTTTCTTTTGTGAAACTACAGTTCCATTCATGACATAGGCATGGGCAAAGACTTCATGACTAAAACACAAAAAGCAATGGCAACAAAAGCCAAAATTGACAAATGGGATCTAATTAAACTAAAGAGCTTCCACACAGCAAAAGAAACTATCATCAGAGTGAACAAGCAACCTACAGAATGGGAGAACATTTTTGCAATCTATCCATCTGACAAAGGGCTAATCTACAAAGAACTTAAACAAATTTACAAGGAAAAAAACAAGCAACCCCATCAAAAAGTGGGTGAAGGATATGAACAGACACTTCTCAAAAGAAGACATTTATGCAGCCAACAAACATGAAAAAAACTCATCACTGGTCATTAGAGAAATGCAAATCAAAACTACAATGAGATACCATCTCATGCCAGTTAGAATGCCGATCATTAAAAAGTCAGGAAACAACAGACACTAGAGAGGATGTGGAGAAATAGGAACACTTTACACTGTTGGTAGGAGTGTAAATTATTTCAACCAATGTGAAAGGAAGTGTGGTGATTCCTCAAAGATCTAGAACCAGAAATACCATTTGACCCAGCAATCCCATTACTGGGTATATACCCAAAGGGTTATAAATCATTCTACTATAAAGACTCATGCACATGTATGTTTATTGCAGCACTGTTCACAATAGCAAAGACTTGGAACCAATCCAAATGTCCATCAATGATAGACTGAATAAAGAAAATGTGGCACACATACACCATGGAATATTGTGCAGCACAAAAAAGGATGAGTTCATATCCTTTGCAGGGACATAGATGA